>NC_042616.1:8680152-8837372 GCF_901001135.1 Rhinatrema bivittatum | reverse complement strand
TATATACCAAGGATGCCCCTCCCCCCCAGTCCCTGCCTATATACCAAGGTGCCCCTCCCCCCCAGTCCCTGGCCTATATACCAAGGTGCCCCCCCCCCAGTCCCTGGCCTATATACCAAGGTGCCCCTCCCCCCCAGTCCCTGGCCCTATATACCAAGGTGCCCCTCCCCCCCAGTCCCTGGCCTATATACCAAGGTGCCACCCACAGTCCCTGCCCTATATACCAAGGTGCCACCCACAGTCCCTGCCCTATATACCAAGGTGCCCCTCCCCCCCAGTCCCTGCCCTATATACCAAGGTGCCACCCACAGTCCCTGCCCTATATACCAAGGTGCCACCCCCAGTCCCTCAGTCGTTCTCTGTCTCCAGCAGATGGCTGAGGTGCAAAACCCACAGTCTCTTCTGATTTAAAAAAAAAAAAAAAAAAGGGAGTCAGGATTTTTAATTCTCTGTACGTACCAGGATCAGTCCAGACTGCTGGGTTATGCCTCCCTTCCAGCAGATGGAGTCAGAGAGAAACTGAAAAGCACCTCCCACATAACCCGAGGTGGCACCTGCGATCCCTCAGTATCTTCTCTGACTCCAGCAGATTGAGAGGCCTACCCTGCGGTCCTGATCTCTAAATTCTGGGGCCTTGGCCCACCAGGTTTAAAAAAAAGAGAGAAAATCAGAGCCCATTTACTTTGGTCGAACCTTTTTGACAGGATCATTTAAAAACAAAGAAAAGTTTTGTCCTTTTCCATAGCAGCTGTATTGGGGCAGGCAAAGCAGGGCATTGCCCTATAGCCAGTACCCGGAGACTTTTGCACACCTAGCCCGGTGAGAAGAGGGGGAGGATTCATCGGTGGGCCGGTCACTCTCCCCCTCCCTCAGAGAGATTTGATCTTTTTCCTCTGAGATTCCCCCTGTGTCGTCCACCTGTAGGCTGCGTAAAAAAATTAAATAAAAGGGAAGGACAGACAAATTCTTTCCTCATTTAAGTCATTTGATTTGGTTCCCTACCTCAGCCGTGCCTGCCGAGGTTCTCCCGGGCCTCCGGAGGGGGTGGTCTTTTTCACCCAGCTGCTGTTATGCCTAGGGGGACGGCGTGTCATTCCTGCGGAGAGCCGGGGCTCTGGCTCTCCCGCGAAGGCCTCTGCTCCCGGTGTCTCCCTGGGGGCGAGGGGCCTTCGACTATCCGTTTCGGCCAGGGGGCGGCCAAGACTCGGCGCGGAAATTCGTGCGGCGCGCACGAGGTCGAGGGGCAGAGGCCTGACCCGCTCCCGATTTGTGCGGGAGCGGCAGCCATTTTGTTGGCCTCGGAGGGAGATGCTGACGATTCAGAGGAGGGAGAGGATCTTCCTCCTCCTCTCTCCCCGCCGCATAGACCGCGCGACTCGCAGCCCGGCACAGCTCCTCCCCCGGGAAGGCACTTAAAGAGCCAGCAGCCTTTTTCGTCAAAATGTATACTTCTCATGCATAAGGCTTTTATGGAAGCGGAGACTGAATGGGATACTCAGCCCCCTGGTCCTATTAAGATACCCAAGGTCTCTAGGGGCCAGGATACGCTGGATTCCTGCCTTCCTCCAATTTCCTTGGGGGGGGGGGGGGGGTAGGTCACCTGGCACAGCTGACCTGGGGGATCCAGGTTTACAGGAGCCTGATTTGGGTGACAAGGGGGACAGTGCCTCACAGGTAGAAGGGGATGACCCCCCAAGTCCTCCGTCTGTTCAGGCATGAGGAACTAGACCACTTGATTTTACATGTGCTTCAGGAGCTGGAGCTTCCTCTGTCCCAAGATTCTTCGGCAGTGTCTACGGGGGATTCGGCCCTAGCGGGGCTTCGCGCCCCGCCGCAGACTTTTCCTTTCCACCCAAAGCTTTCACAAATTGTGTCCCGTGAGTGGGAGAGCCCGGAGGCCTCCTTGAGGGTTACTAGGGCCATGGAAAAGTTATATCCTCTTCCTACCAAATCGCTAGACCTCCTTAAGGTTCCGAAGGTGGACTCTGCGGTCACGGCCATAGCAAAACATACTACTATTCCGGTGACGGGTGGCACAGCGCTTAAGGACCATCAGGATAGGAAATTGGAGGTACTGCTCAAGCACATTTTTGAGGTATCCACCTTGGGGATACAGGCAGCAGTGTGCAGTAGCTTGATGTAGAGGGCTTTGTTGCGTTGGGTGCAACTGATGTTGACAGCCCAGGACCTTCCCCCAGGGGAAGCGGAACAGGCGACCCATATGGAATCCGCAGTAGCCTATACAGTGGATGCTCTTTATGACCTCTTGCGTACCTCAGCATGTGCCACGTCTTCAGCGGTGTCCGCATGACGTCTGTTATGGTTACGGAACTGGTTTGTGGATGCTTCGTCAAAATCTTAGCTGGGATCCTTTCCTTTTCGGGGTAAGTTGCTGTTTGGGGATGAGCTGGAGCAGCTTATAAAGGTCTTGGGTGGTGACAAGGTTTATAAGCTGCCGGAAGACAAGCCCAGGACGGCCCGCCCTCAGGGTACCTATCGGGGACGTTTTCGGGGACAGCGTCATTTTTGGCCTGGTCGGGGTGGGTCCACCTATAACCCTAGGCAGCAGGCCTCCAGAGCATAGTCTTATTCCTTTCGGGGCAGGCGGCCTCAGCGAGCCGGGACCCATACATTTGCTTCCAGCAACAAGCCTGCCCAATGAAAAGACGCTGACCCATTCCTCCATCCTGAAGATCGGGGGTCGGCTATCCCTTTTTCTGGAGGAATGGGTCAAGATTACATTGGATCGGTGGGTCCTAGATATTATAAGTCACGGTTATGCTTTGGATTTTGCTCGTCCCCTCCGGGATCTTTTCCTATTGTCACCTTGCGGGCCACCTCAAAAGCAGCAGGTGGTCCTTCAGACTCTGCTTCGGTTGAAAGCGCTGGGAGCCATTACGCCAGTTCCTCCGGAACGCCGGACCGGTCACTATTCCATTTATTTCGTGGTGCCAAAGAAGAATGGGACTTTTCGTCCAATTTTGGATCTCAAGCAGGTCAACAAAGCCTTGCGGGTGCCTCGCTTCCGTATGGAAACGCTACGGTCGGTCATTGCGGCGGTCCACAAAGGAGAATTTTTGGCTTCTTTGGATCTGACGGAGGCATATCTTCATATAGGGATCCAAGAATATCATCAGCGTTTTCTCAGGTTTATGATCCTGGATCAACACTATCAGTTTTGTGCCCTTCCTTTCGGATTGGCAACTGCTCCTCGCATATTCACCAAGGGGCTCGTAGTGGTAGCGGCAAGCTTACGTCGAGAAGGAATTTTAGTACATCCCTACCTGGACGATTGGCTTATTCGAGCAAAATCGGAGGAACTTTGCCAGGCGGCGGTCCATTCGGTGGTGTGTCGTCTAGTCGCTGGGCTGGGTAGTCAACTATGCCAAGAGCCAGCTGATCCCAACCCAGGTGATAGAGTTCCTGGGTGCTCACTTCAATACACTGGCGGGCACAGTTTCCTTGGCCCCTCGAGCGCATGGACAGGTTGATGTTTCAGGTGCGGCGTCTGTTGTCGCTCCCCTCCCCGGTGGTGTGGGATTATTTGCAGGTTCTTGGATATATGGCATCTACTCTGGAGCTAGTACCTTGGGCCTTTCACGCACCTGAGACCTTTGCAGAGGGCGTTACTCTTGCGTTGGGATCCCAAATCGGAGGAGTACCAGATCCCCTTGCCTCTGCTCGAACCGGCCAGGTCCATTCTGGCCTGGTGACTCAATCCGGAACACCTACTGAAAGGGGTGAACCTCGAGAGCCCTCAATGGATAGTGGTAACGACCGATGCCAGCCCCTCTGGTTGGGGAGTGGTGTGCCAGTCGATGTCGGCTCAGGGTCTTTGGACTCCATCTTAAGCACAGTGGTCCATCAACAGGCTGGAGACCAGAGCAGTCCGGCTAGCTCTACAGCACTTCCTACCCATGCTGTGCAACCAGGTGGTACGGATTCTCTCCGACAAAGCAACCACGGTGGCATACATAAACAGACAAGGAGGCACCAGAAATCATCCTGTATCTGACGAGGCCAACAGGCTGATGAGGTGGGCGGAGCGCCACCTCGACCGGATCACGGCGTCTCACATCGCCGGAGTCGATGACAACGTTCAGACAGACTTTCTCAGCCGGCAACAATTGGATCCCGGGGAATGGGAAGTGATGAGCATTATATTGAGAGGATGGGGGACTCCCCATCTCGACCTGATGGCGACTCGTCGGAATGCAAAGGCGGCTCGTTTCTTCAGTCGCAGGCGGGACCACGGATCCGAAGGAGTGGATGCCTTGTTTCTTCCGTGGCCACCACACGTTCTCCTCTGTGTTTCCACCATGGCCACTGATCAGAAAGGTATTGCGTCGCATAGAGTCTCACCAGGGCCCGGTGATTCTAGTGGCCCCCGAGTGGGCTCGAAGGCCATGGTTCGCCAATCTGATCAACCTAGCGGTGGATGGAGAGCTGCGTCTCAGTCACCTGCCCAACCTGCTATGGCAGGGTCCAGTATTTTTAGAGCAGGCAGATCGAGTCTATCTAGCGGCCTGGCTTATGAAAGGAGGCGGTTAAGAAAGAAGGGTTACTCGGAAGCTGTTATCTCTGCTCTTCTGCGAGCCAGGAAAACTTCTACGTCGCTTACCTACTTTCGGGTTTGGAAGGTCTTTGATTCTTGGTGCCACAGGCTCGGGCTGGCCCCATGGCGAGCCACGATCGTTCATATCCTGTCTTTTTTTACAGGACGGGTTATGAAAGGGTTCAGGTTTCGGCCTTGGGCAGCCTCCGTGGTAAAATTGACTGTATTTCCATTGCGGCTCACCCGGACGTGATATGGTTTTTGAAGGAGGCCAAGTATTTGAAACCACCAGTGCGAGCGGTTTGTCCATCTTGGAATTTAAATTTGGTTCTCCGTTCTCTGGGTGGGCCTTGAAGTGAGCAACGCTTAAAGATTTGACGCTTAAAACGGTGTTTCTCGTTGCTATTACTTCGGCTCGACGGGTTTCAGAACTCCAAGCCTTGTCCTGTCGAGAGCCTTTTCTGCGTATTTCGGATTCGGGTATCTCTCTTCGTACAGTGCCCTCCTTTCAGCCCAAGGTGGTCTCAGCCTTTCATGTCAACAAGACGATCGAGTTACCGGCATTGTCTACTGTAGATAAGGATCTGAGATGGTTAGATGTCCGTCTGGTCCCCTTGCGATATTTGGAGGTTACTAATCCATTTCGTTTGTCGGATCACTGCTTCGTTTTGTGGAGTGGTCCCAAGAAGGGGGCTCAGGCTTCCAAAACTACTATCGCCCGATGGTTGAAGGACGCTATTGCTTCTGCCTATATATGTTGCGGGCGCCCGGTGCCGGACGGTATTAAGGCGCATTCCCTTCGTTCTCAGGCGGCTTCTTGGGCAGAAAGCCAATGTGTCTCTCTACAAGAGATTTGTAGGGCGGCCATGTGGAAATCCTTGCTCACGTTTGCTAAGCATTACCGGTTGGATGATAGGGATCCGACAGTGGATTCCTTTGGCGTCAGTGTGCTTTGTGCGGGACTCTCCAGGTCCCACACCATTTAGGACAGCTCGGGTACATCCCAGCAGTCTGGACTGATCCTGGTACGTACAGGGAAAGGAAAATTAGTTCTTACCTGTTAATTTTCATTCCTGTAGTACTAAGCATCAGTCGAGACACCCGCCCGTACTCAGGAGAGTCCACTCAGCTATTCATGTTTTCTCAACAGGTGGTAACGCAAGTTCGTTTTTGACGAAATCATCATATGTTACATTGTTTTTCATACCAGTTCTTGTTGTTTGTTCTTCTTTTTGAACAGGTTTAGTTTTTAACTTGATCTAGTCATTGGGTTGCAAAGCGTGTTTACGCATAATGGTCTAGATTACCAAAAAATATATTTTAATAATGGCCATTCATTCTGCTTTGATATCTATGATACTGAGGGATCGCAGGTGGCACCCAGGTTATGTGGGAGGTGCTTTTCAGTTTCTCTCTGACTCCATCTGCTGGAAGGGAGGCATAACCCAGCAGTCTGGACTGATCCTTGGTACTACAGGAACAAAAATTAACAGGTAAGGACTGATTTTCCTGTGTAGCAGTTTAGGGGATTGTGTTCCTTTAATTGTTTCTAGAAGAAGAAAAAAAGACCATTCCTAAAGTTGGCTGGATAAACGTATCCAGCCAACTTTAAGATAAATATATATATGTTAAAGTGGCATGGCCAATACACAGTAAAGAAATTCAACATGAAACAAACCAACTGTTCTTTTTCATTCTTTATAACCAGCCTAAAACTTTTACAAAAAATTCCCACCCAACTCCCCTTCCCCTGCTGCTTCTATTTTTCCCTGTGTTCATCACTTTTCACTTATCTGCTAGTTAGAAGATCTGTGAAATAACATTTTTTTATGTATTTAAAAAAAAATTTGAGTCCTTCTTAAGCAAAAAAATCACTGAGGGAAGTTATGAGGAAAAATAACTCATTTGTTAAAATTCCATTAGAAATGATTGCAGTCCTCTGTTCACTGGAATAGCTCATGGAAATAAAACAAACATCCCTATATCGTGTTCAACTTGTTACTTCATTAAGCAGCGGTGGTGTTGTAATTCTGAACTCTCCACATTAAAAAAGAAAAATATATTGAAGGGAAGACAGAACTCTGTTTTTCACTAAATGGAAGTCTAGGTGCCATTACATTAAAAGTGATGAAACATTTCCTGTCTATAAAAGCAGCATCACCAGAAAGTCCTGTTCCTGCCCTTTCCAAAAATACTCCTGTAACCTCATCCTGGGAGTGGACTGCACTCTGATGGGGCCATAAACTTATAACTATTTTCACGTAGATAAGCATCTGAATTAGCCATGCTGTCTGGGTACGTCTTCCGTGCCACTAGTTGGCGGAGCTCTCTCTAAGTCTAGTAAAATCTTTCAGCTAGGAGCTCCCTCCTGCATGTTGCCAGTATTGCCTCAGGCTCCTCAGTCAGTTTTTTTCCACACAGCCATTAGCCTCGCGGAGCTCCTCTCTCCTGAGAGAAACTGAAATTGAGGAAAAAGTTTGACAAAAGTTAAAAGATTAGAAAAGCAGCAGTTTTATCATATCTGAGATCTGCTGAGCTATGCCTCGTCCAGGTTTTAAATTTTGCTCGTGTGGCAAAATTGTTGGCCACAGATGGCCACTCATCATGTTACCTGTGTCTCGGACTTCAAAATGATCAAAAGAACTGTGAGGATTGCGGACGCATGTCCCCATGAGCACAAGACTTGCAGTCCAGAGCTTCAGGCTCTTATGCCACTTCTGAAGCCTCTGTTCGCTCCTCTCCGGGTCCTAAGCGAAGACAGAAGGACCCGTCATCGAGGAGAGCTTCTTCAGTTGAATCCCCCAGGTCAGGACACTGTCCTTTGACCACTAAGAACATAAGAACATGCCATATAGGGTCAGACCAAGGGTCCATCAAGCCCAGCATCCTGTTTTCAACAGTGGCCAATCCAGGCTATAAGAACCTGGCAAGTACCCAAAAACTAAGTCTATTCCATGTTACCGTTGCTAATGGCAGTGGCTATTCTCTAAGTGAACTTAATAGCAGGTAATGGACTTCTCCTCCAAGAACTTATCCAATCCTTTTTTAAACACAGCTATACTAACTGCACTAGCCGTTAGTAGAGCTATACTAACTGCACTAGCCGAGAATTAGTTCAAGGCGCGGGGGATGCGTTGGCATCGCGGCTGCATGCTTCACTGACGCATTCGACTACATCGCATCTACGCTCTGGAGATAGAACAGATGCCATATTGAAGCATGGGATTACGGACGCGTCGAAGCATCGACCCGGCGCACCATCGACACATTCGACATTGCAGAGAGGACATTGCGACACAATCTGCTTCGACGCAACCCACTCCTATCGATGCACCGGGGGTTCCCCCAATGCAGCCGACTCCTAAATTACCAAAGAAGCATCATTCTGGTCATAAAAGGAAGAAACAAGTTTCAACACCCTTGCCAGTAGAATCTGAGGGCAACTTATCACCAATATACATCTCGGACACATCTCTATCATCTGGAACATCGTCTTCTGCTTTTGTATCAGCCATTGGTACACAGATTCCAGGAAATGTTTTGCCTTCACAACCACCATTAATGCCTGCACCATCTCCACAGCCATCTACTCGGCCTTGGAGACACAAGCAATGTCTCAAATCACTATCATTATTAATCAGTTTTTACAGTCAGCAACATCGACAGTAACACTCACAGGTCTTCCACAACAACCATCATCTGTTCTGGAAGATCCAGCATTACCTAGTATGGCGCTAAAAAGCCTCCCACCTTCAGTTACCAATATCAGAGGACACTTTGGATTCAGATACTACCTCAAACTCCTCAACTGGTTACTCCTCTGATCCACCAGACGTACCTCCACAACCTTCTTCCCCTCCGGAGGGGAGAGAGCTTTTAACAACCTTAATGGAAAAAGCATGTGACGCTCCCTTATCCACCTCTCCAGCATCTCAGAAGGTAGACATTAAATATCGGATGAAAGATTCTGCCTTTCATACTGCAGTCCAACTTCCACACCAATCCGTCGTGGTTGAATCTGCGATGCAGAAAGCTCGTAAGGCAAAAGAGATGAAGCTGCAAAGGCTTCCTGAAGACACACCAAGGCATAGTGCCAGGCACCTGAGGTGTCAGCGGCTCAGGGACTTCCTGAGAGGCAGTGAAATTCAAAGGGTCCCTCCGAGTATAATGCCCATTGGACTACTGGGTCCTGGAGGTCATTTGGATGGGCTATGCATCCAAATCAGCAAGACTGGTGCCACAGTCGTTTATGGTGCCACAGTCGTTCATGGTTTCTCCATGCTCCATGGTTTCTCCATGCTCCATGCCGAGTAGACCTCCACTGGCTGCCCATCACACAAAGAATCCAGTATAAAACCCTCACCCTTCTTCACAAAAAAATAAACAACAACAGAATGGTCTGGCTAAACAACAACATCCAACCATATTTCACACAAAGAAATCTCAGATCCACCAACTCAGGTCTCCTCTCCATCCCAACTCTTAAAAATGCTCACCTCAATACAACACGCAAACGAGCCATTACAATAGCTGGCCCTACCCTCTGGAACTCCCTCCCCCCACAGCTCAGAAACGAACCCTCACCGCAAGTCTTTAAAAAACAGCTCAAAACATGGCTGTTCTTGAAAGCATTCCCTCCTGAACCCCAACATCCTATAATAAACGCTCTTGAAAGCCTTACCGCATAACTTCTACTCTGCATGAACGCATAACCCCTCCCCCCTTCTCTATCCTCCCTTTTCCCTGTCCCCCACCCTTCTCGTAACCTCCCTTTTCCCTGTCCCCCACCCTACTCATAACCAAGTCATATTGTACATATTGTATATAGGCTATATGCCATTTCTATATACCCACATCTAATATTTAATTTTAATTTTATTCATATGTTACAATGTTCCTTATATTTATTGTTTAATCAACTGTTCTCTTGTTACAATGTAAAATAGGGCAGTTCCGGCTCTATTCAACCTGTTTTCTGGAAACCGATGTGATATCTCGATCGAATGTCGGTATACAAAAGAAATAAATAATAAATAAATAAATGCTCCTCCCTGGAAAAGAAGGTAGCAAAAGAGGCCACCCTAGCCAAATTGCAAGCCCTTCAGGCAGTGACCCTGGTTCTAACACAAGAATAAGGCAGGGGGACATCTCCCCTTTTCTTAGTAATGTTACGACTGACTGTAGCATCTCCATCTGCAAGTGTGGAACTCTGAGGCACTTGTTTACCCAGTTGAGGTCTAGTAACAGGCAGAAGGAGCCATCCTTCTTGGATACTACAAAGTAAATAACATTTCTTGACCTCCCTGGATCTAGCCAAAGCATATTTTTATATTCCAATAAGGAAGTCCACCTAGAGGCTACTATATTTCTGCATCTTGGGCAGACACTTCCAGTTTCAGGCTTTACCCTTTGGCATTGCAACCGCGCCAAGGACCTTCACCAAGGTGGTGGTGGTGGCAGCTTTGTGCAAGCAAGGCATTTTAGTCCATCCTTACCTGGATGATGATCTCATCTGAGCCAAGCCCTCCCCCAAAAAAAAAAAAAGCAAGCAGGCCACTGCTACAGTAATAGGCTTGAAGGAACACCCAGGGTGGGTAGTGAATTATGCAAAGAGCAATCTTTTACACATCCAGTTGCTGGAGTTCCTGGATGCATGCTTTGACACAGAGCGGAGTCACATCTACATCATTCGGAAGAGGATAGACAACTTAGTATCCCACACCTCAAACCTTTTCCCACTGGAGGATTTACCTAGATAATGCCTTTTGTTATGTGGCAAATCCCTGTAAAACTGCCCTCCAGAGAAGTCTTGTGAGGGAGACATATGCATTTATTCTCTTCCATTAGTAATCAGTTTAATTTGTAATTTAATTGTATGCTTGACTGCTATGAAATATCCTATAAAGTAATCAGAATAATCTTACAATGCTTCCATTTCTTTGATAACTTGCTACACTTTTGAAAAGCATTTTATATCCTTTCTTCTACTAGAGTTGGAGGCATTCCTGAAAGAAAATACGCTCTTTTTAAATTGCGATGTTATTGTGTAACTAATAAGAACAACTTTACTGCCAAGTGGAATTACAGCATACAAAAAAATCATTCCTGCCAGGATTTGCATTTCCTTTCACCATATCCTTCTCGGCTCCCCTTCCCATCCTCTGGGAGATGCATTGTCCGTTTAGGTTATCCCTTTTTTTTTTCCAGTTCTCTGTCAAAGGGCAGGATTCTTGGGAAAGGTGAGCCCTCCTCCCTTATGTAAGACCTTAGGGGAAATAGTGACCTGAGGCATCAAAATACCTCAGGTTCTCCCGTGCTTCTGCTGGTTTCCATTAGATTGTGTGCAGTAACTCGGGCTGTAGCAACTGTAACATGGAATAGACTTAGTTTTGGGGCACTTGTCAGGTTCTTATGGCCTGGATTGGCCACTGTTGGAAACAGGATGCTGGGCTTGATGGACCCTTGGTCTGACCCAGTATGGCATATTCTTATGTTCTGTGTCAGGGGTGCCTGGAGAGAGAGGAATCAAAGATGAGAGGCTTCATATCACACCGTCCACTAGTGGTTTGCCCTTAGCACCAGGACATAGGGGTTGTTCTGCAGTCTGCAAGGCTGATCCCTGCAGTCTGCATAGCACTATCTAAGGCTGTGATGGGAGGTTGCATGGAGAGAGCGGGTCAGCTTGTTGTTGGTGTCTGATGCGCAAGGATCTCCAGTACTTCAGACAGTAAAAACAGTTGAGCTGGCGGGGAGGAGGAGGTGAATGTTGATAGCAATGTATAACCACAGCGGAGACGAGCTTCATGCATATGACCACTGGGCCAGCAGCAGCTCCGTGACAGTCGGAATTGGAGAAGTAGAAGCCAGCAGTAGGATGGGCAATGTGGCTGCTACTGCCTGACCACAAGAATACTAAAGCACAACTTTTGATTCTGTGCTCTGTGACGGGGGTGGAGGGCAAAGAGGAGCCATTATATATTTATTATTTATTTATTTTTAATGATAGGGAAATCAACCAGAACCCTTAAGTGCTGGGAGGTCAGAGGTCTTTATCCGCTTTCAGGTTCTTTATTTAGCAGTAACTAGCAGCATTGGAGCAAACCTTTCAAAATGATTGTATGTGCTAAATTCAACAGATTACCTGCTTCTCATCCCCCCCCCCCCCTTGTAAAAATAATAGCACGCCCATCGAGCAGAGCGGACACGAGAGCACATGGCCAAGAGCTGGGATAGCACTGAAAAATCCCACCAGTCTACCTTCTCATTCTCTCCCCAGCAGCCCATCCACCCAACATTCTCTCTTCCCAGCTCGACACATTCACATCACACTGCATTCTTTCCCTGCCCAGCCTCACTGCTCTGGCCCTCCTGCTTTCTCTTCATCTCTGAGATGCTCAGCAGGAGACTTGGACACTGAGAGCAGTTCTCATGGAACCCTGCTGCCTGCCAACTTCGGGTGTCTGATACAGCTCCAGAGGCCGGAGAGCGAGTTTGTGTGGCCCAGGAAACTCAGCTGAGTCAAGACGGGGAAGCGGAGCCACTGAACTGTGCTGGGAGCAAATAGAGGAGTCAAGATTTGGTAGCTGAGTCAAATGGGAAGCTGGGGCACCAAGCCATGAAATTCATGTAGTTTGAGGAGGCAGTACATCCCTTGTTCCTTGACCACCTGCCTCCCCAAAACTCCACCCATGCTCTCCAATCGCCTTCCTGCTGCCATAATGCTACTTGTTGGGGTGCACGTATCCAGATGCTTCTGCCGGATCTGTCACTGCTGTCTGTATCTTGTATATAATAGGGAAACAATTTTTGTGAAAAAGGTTGGCCCCTCCCATTTGTGTCTTAACCATGATCCCTTTCAGTACTGAAACTGTTCCTCTGCTCTTCTTTGTCCTCACCTTTTCACGTAGATAAGCAGCTGAATTAGCCATGCTGTATGGGTACGTCCTCCCTACCACTAGGTGGCGGAGCTCTCAAAGTCTAAGACTTTTAGCTAGGTACTCCCTCCCTCCTGTATCCTGACAGGATTACCTCAGGCTCCTCAGTCTGATTTTTTTTTCCGCGCAAAGGTGTGCGCGGAGCTCTCTACTTCTCCTTTCTTCAACTTAAGAAATATGACATCTATTTAGAATTCTTAAAAAAATGGAAGAAGAAAGGAAACAACAAGCAAAAAAGATATTTAAAAAAAAAAAAATTGTTTCTCAGCAGTCTGCCCTTACGAAATTGTCTAAAACATTTCAGGGCACCCCCTCCCCCTCCTGGACGATTGCTACCCCAACTAATGTCCTCGGTTACACTCGGTGTACGCCCTGTACACCGAGTAAAGGCCGAGGGAGGGGCACAGGAAGCTGATGTCTGGGCTGACTACAGGCAGTTTCAGAAAAACCATGGCGGCCTCTTAAAAAAAAATAAAGCCAAACCCGAGTGCTGAGACTTACATGCGGGTGCCACATTGCCAAAGTCCAAAATTCCTGCCAGATCGCTGATTGCTGGACTCAGGTGCCGACCTCTGCCATCTGAAGTGCCGCCTCTAGGGTGCGGACACAGTATTAAGGACCCACAACCCCCACCAAACTGCCAACTTTTGTAAAATGGACACCGGTGCACCAAGGCGTCCACACGTACGCCGATGCGTCAAAGCAGCACCGGAGCACCAATGAGTCAACACGGTGTCGACGTGGACGCCAAGATGCGTGCGGACTGATGCAGTCGCCGGCTCATCCACGGGGCTGCCTGAGTGCCCATACATCAATGTGACCGCCGGCACGCGGTCTCATCGCCACCTCCAGAGCAATTTATCGGTAGCAAAAGCACTACTCCCATCGGTGCAGCAACTGATGGGACCCATCGGTGCAGGAGCCGGTGCGCCACCACATCGACACGACAGCCAGAGCACCAACACAAAGACATGGCCGCTTACCCGATCAATGCGGGTTCCGGGGATCAAACCTTCAACCGAAGTGCCAAGGCATCGGTGTAAAAAAAAAAAAAAAAAGTGGCCCAACATACGTTCTGATGGTGGGCACAAGGCACGACGGACTATGGACGTGGAGACAGACGTGCCAGAATTTCGATGCAGATGCCAGTGTGGCACACGCACTTATGCCCAACAAATGCCTACTAACACCAAGGCATTGGTAAAAATATATATCTATCTCTCTCTCTCTCTCATAATAAATTGCAAGACCGGCCCCTCAGACCAATCTGAAGCCTACCAATAGGTACTAAAAAAAAAAAAAACCGAAATTGTCTTTGAGCACGCATACCTCCTATACATTCCATTTAGTTCGGGCAATGACTATTATAACCACCAGTCGCATTCCACTTCCACATAGTTACTGGGCATCTAAAAAATTGGAGGTTCTTGCTGACCCAATAACCTACCATAACTCCAAGTGTATGGCAGTACGGGAAGATCCCTGACTGACTCCCTTGTTGGATCCTCCAACATTCTTACTAACATTGACTGGAAGTGCGACTAAAAGAGCCATGTTTTTTCCATAACTGACGTTCACCTTCCCCCTCATTCCGGGGTAGTTGAGTCGACGATGCACACGTCTCGTGCTCCATGATCCGTTTCACTACACCGCCAACTAAGGAAAAGTCAAGGGACAGCAAAAAATAAATAAATAGATAAATATGAATAACAAAGGAGTTAAAGTCTTTCTTCGGAAAGGCTCTCAATCCCATGCTAACCACCAAAATTTGCATCGCATATTAATACTCAACAGGCTGTAAGAACCACAATTTCTGGCAAGCCTTGCCTCAATACCTAAAACTCGAGAACATGTGGAAGCACTTCCTGAGCTCCGTTGGTTTCTCCTTACCTTGGACATCTCTTTTATGACTTCAGCACATACCTTGGCAGCCAACCACCTTCCATGGTTCAATTCTAGTGCCATATGAGATGGTGTGTAACGATAACTGGGCACATTACCATCCCATTCAGTCGATTTATTCGGAAATCAATTCACAGATACAGCACAAAGCCTCGGGACTAAAGATAGTAGTCACTTTCGTACCTTCTTCTAGCGTCCGTCTTATCACGATGTCAAGATACATCCTTCGCCCTCTACCAAGGATAAAAAAAAAAAAAAAATTATAAAGGGCAAATAACCTTCAGACCTTACTCCGTTTATAAGCGCTGTTTTTTTCAACCATCGAGGCAACAAACTGATCAACAACACAAATGCAAGTGTTCACCCTAGCATGAATGCAAAAGTTGTAACTCTGCTCTTTGACTCTCTTCATCTGTACTTTTATATATTATCCAGTTAGCCCCCTTCCCTGTTTTTTGTAATTTCCTTTCTCAGTTACTTGTAAACCGACGTGATGTGTCCTACGAATGCCGGTATAGAAAAATGTTAAATAAAATAAAAATAAAAATCACATTAGATTACTGGGACTCCTCACCAGCCGAGGCATCCTAAGGTTCCGCAACCTCCAAACTCCAGTCGGATTTCAAAAATCAAAAGTCTGCCTCATTTTCTCTGGGATACAATTGCCCACTTATTCCCACTCTTTATTCACGTTGCACTGAATCAATCAGCTTCAAAAATTATGTTGATACTAATACCTACGGAATGCTTTCTCTCAAGACCATTCTTCCGTCCTTCATCCCGGGGGTCTTACTGCCTTTGCTACAGGCATATGCTTACATATCGATGCACCCCAGTACCTAGTGTTATCTAGGTTTCTCTAGACGGGCAACCATTCTACGAAACAAGTTTTTCCATGCGGCCTACTTCTTCCCACTAGGTTTCACCAACTACTGGACAAGCATACTGCCGCACCATTTGTCGTCAGAGGGAGTAAGCTTTCCCTATTTAGATGGTAGTTTCCTAATGTCATCCATTCCAAGGCTTCCAAACAGTGGTCTTTACAGACGATTCTTGCCTAATCAATCTAGGGCTCTTAATCCACTACAAAAAAAAAAGGAACAAAGTCCACATTGCAGTCTTTCCAATTGCAATTCATCGAACCCTGCATCACAAGGTTCACGACAAGGCTTTCTACCTCACCCGAGAGCATTAACTCATTCAACCTGTTCTACTACTCTACTTTTTTTTTTTAGTTTAAGTATGTTTTTATTAAGAGGCAACACACATACCAATTGGACATCTTACATAATATAAAAAGATATAACAAATATGCACAATAGTCAATTCAATGAACAAAGCTCAAGTGTGTCCCTCATAGTATATTGTATAAAAATGATAAAACAAAACATAAAAAGTAGAAAAAGAGAAGAAAGAAAAGAGTGGAAAAAGAGAAAGAAACAAATCACCGTAGCTGAAGGTAGGAGGAAGAACCAACTACCATGGACATTATGACTATATGCGAATTGAAAATGATAATGGATGTACTAAGGCTACCCAGCTACCATATTTAACATGGAAAGGTAGTCATCAACCGGCTTCCACACCTGACACCAGGATGCAAGCCTATGAAATTTGAGAGCCATAGCCTTTTCATATTTAATATAGAGGCATATGGAGTTCCACCACATATGTTCAGAAAGGGAGTTGCTATTCTTCCAGTTGGTCATGACATTATGCAAGGCAACCAATAACAGAAAATCTAACAATTTGCTGTGAGCATTAGTTAGATGGATGGAAGGATCATTACTTCGCAAAATGACCAAGGAAAAGGTCAAGGGACATGTAAGCGATAAAATGTCTGAAATGATAGACCAGATTTGTCTCCAGAATTTGTGCACTATGGGGCAAGAATACAACATATGAGTAAGTGAACCATTGCCTTCTTGACATGACCAACAAGCGTGAGATTGTGCTAATCCAGCCCTGTGTAATTTCCACGGAGTCCACACTGCTCTATGCATAATAAAATAAGACGTCTGAGTTAAGCTCGAGGAGAGCGAGATTCGTATCGATTTCTGCCAAAGGTATTGCCATTGACTGGGGAGTAATTGTGTGTGAAGAGTAGTCATCCAATATGATTGTACCCCAGTAGAGGATGTCTGCACTAAACAGCTCTTGATGTGTCTGTACAGCCTGGATGCAAGATGGCCCCGGTCCCCATACAATGAAAAAAAGGACAGTAAAGCAGGTTCAGCTTGCGATGAGAGAGCCGAGGTAGAAATATCTTGAAAAACGTGCTGTAATTGCAGCCAAGCATAATATTGAGATGTGGGTAAACCAAATCTAATGCGCAACTGGTCAAAGGGGAGTAATTTATTATTCTGAAAGATGGATGTCAAAAACCATAACCCACACCTTTGCCATGCTGGCCAGCTGATGGTATGATTATCTATTTTTATTTTTGGGTTATGCCAAAGCGGAGCATAAATTGAGTCAGTCCAAGGAGGCAAAGTAGGGGATCGCATCTTATCAAATTCAATCATCGCTCTATGTAAGGACCTTATTATAGGATTAAGTTTAACAGAATACGACAATGGAACTCCTGGAAAATATTTCATGGGAGCAGGTGATATTAACACCCGTTCTATAGAAAGCCATCTAGGGGGAACATATGAAGGACTATCAGGATTAAAATAGTGAGAACCTTGTTGCAACATGTAGGCTTGGTGATAAGTGTAAAAATCAGGGAAATTTACACCTCCATGTGTATTAGCTAGCTTCAATTTAGATAATGCTATTCTAGGGGGTTTATCTTTCCAAAGAAATCTGGTAAGCAGGCGGTCAATCTGTTTATAGAAGTTACTAGAGAAAAATATGGGAACCATAGATAGAATATACATAATCCGTGGGGCAAGAACCATTTTAATAGAGTCTAGTCTCCCCCACCAAGTCAAATGCAAAGGGGACCATGCTATCAATGCGTCACGAAGTGTTTGAATGGTGGTTTCCTCGCAATGAGTAACAGTTAAATTAGAATCCATTTGAAAACGGATACCTAAATATTTAAGCCCACTCTTAACAGTTTGTATAGGAAGTTGAGCCAATTTTAATAGGGCACCTTGGGAATTTAAAGGGAGCAGCTCAGTCTTATGCCAATTAATCTTGTAGCCAGAAATGAGAGAATAGCTGGAAATAAGAGCAAATAGGGAGGGGAGGGACATCTCAGGATTAGTAAGAAATAGGAGAACATCGTCTGCATAAGCTGATAGTTTAAACATTTCACCTCCTAACTCAAATCCTTGTACATTTGTTGCTTGTCTAATGGATAGTAATAGTGGTTCCAAAGCCAGGTTAAAAAGAAGGGGAGACAGAGGGCAACCTTGGCGGGTACCTCTGTGTAAAAGAAAAGGCGCAGATGAGTGGGTGTTGATAAAAAGAAAAGCCGTGGGAGAGGTATATAAAGTTTGAACCCAGGAGAGAAAAGTCGGGCCAAAGCCAAACCACTGGAGAGTAGCCCAAAGAAAAGGCCATTCGACACGATCAAATGCCTTTTCTGCATCTAATGATACGGCCACTGCCGGGGTTGTCAATGTGGGTGCTTGTTCTAATATATGAAAAAACATGCGAGAATTGTTAGCTATCAACCGACCTTTTACAAATCCAGATTGATCCGGATGTACAATAGAGGGCAGGACTTTGGATAAACGAATCGCTAGGATTTTAGCAAAAATTTTGTAATCTGCATTCAATAGCGATATTGGTCGATAGTTAGAGATAACCGAGGGGTCCCTTCCCGGCTTTGGAAGAACTATGATACATGCCTCAGTAAAGCTAGTTAGACCATCTGGAGAAGAGAGAATCGAAGAAAAATAGTGATGTAAATGAGGAGCAATCATTGATTTAAACGCATGGTAAAAGTCAGAAGAAAGACCATCCGGCCCTGGGGCCTTACCGCTGGAGAGCGATGTAATAGCTGCAGAAACTTCCTCAATAGTGAAAGGCATTTCCAATGAGGAGAGTTGAGATGATGTAAGAGCTGGATGGGAAATGTTCGCCAGGAACTTCTGAATAGATTCCGCTGAGGAGTTGGCTTCCGATTGGTAGAGAGTATCATAAAAGATCGAAATTCGTGTAGGATGTCTGCATCGGATGTCAGAGGCGCCTTGGAGGCAGACAGCACCATGTCTATGCGTTTCCTCTCCTGGCGTTTCTTAAGATATGAGGCTAGGAGATGTCCGCACTTGTTATTTTCAGCATAGTAGGTCGCTTTTGTGCGACTCAGGTGGAGTTGAACTTGAGAACTTAAATGTTGATTGTAGCTATATCGTGCTCTTAACAAAGCCGTAAGGGTGGTCAGAGTGGGATCCTCAATATGTTTATGTTCAAGTCGTTCCACTTCTTGCTGAAGTGCAGATAAAGTAGCTTGATAGGATTTTCTGAGACTGATAGAATGACTGATTATGGAGCCTCTAATCGTAGCCTTGAAAGCTTGCCATAAGGTAGCTGGAGACACATCTGGGGTAGAATTGAATCGAAAATATTCTTCGATATGGCCTTGAATTTTGGAAATAAAGGAAGTGTCAGACAAGAGTGAAGAATTGAAACGCCAGCGATGTTCTGTAGGGACTGGAGAAAGAAGTTTAAATGTAAGTTGAATCGCAGCATGGTCAGAGATCAGAATGGGATGAATGGAGGCTGCTTTTAATGCAGGGATAAGCTGTTTCGAGATTAGGAAAAAATCTATCCTTGAATAAACGTTGTGAGGAGCAGAAAAAAAGGTATAGTCTTTAGTCGTGGGATGCAATAAACGCCACGGGTCTGATAAGCCATGTGAGTGTAGTAATGATAATAAAAGTTTGCTGGATCTAGAAATCGTTGGCTTCAATTTTGTAGTCCGGTCTAGAAAGGGATCTAAAACCTGATTAAAGTCCCCTCCTATTATAATAGGTGCTAGAGGCATATTAAGCAGTTGAGTGAACAGCTGATGAAAAAAATCCGGGGTATCTGCATTAGGCGCATATAGGTTTAACACAGTATATTTATGCTGTGCTATCTGTATCTGAAGCATAGTCCATCGGCCCTCACAGTCTGCAGAGCTGTGTAGGATTTGTGCGTCCAATCTCTTATGTAGAAGGATAGCAGTGCCCCTTTTCTTATGAATAGCGGGACTATAGAGGACTTGGCCCACCCATTGCTGTTTGAGTTTGCTTGACTCCAAAGAAGTAAGGTGAGTCTCTTGGAGGAGCGCGATGTCAGCATGGAGTGATTGTAAATAGGTCAGGATTTTTTTCCTTTTGATCTGGTGTGTAAAGCCGTTGACGTTCAGAGAGATGACAGTAATCTCATTAATGTTAGTCGCCATGAGATAAGTTGGAATCTTCGCGTTAGGTAGCAGGGGAGCCAGGTCAAATAGTCTGGTGATACTGGCGATAATCGCAAGGTGAAGAGAGAAAGAACATTAGAAAAAGTCCAGAAAAGTCGTCCAGAAAAAGAAAAATAAACAAAAATGACCAGCCCAAAAAAGACTGATAACAAAGCCATACAGGCTATTAGTTGCATATGAGCCTCTCGTAGTGCCAGAGGTCCCAATAACCAATCAGTTTCCTCCAGACTTATGACGACAAATAATCTGGTTGAAACCCCCTTGTTAGGTGGGAGATGTTTCAGGAAAAATAAAACAGAAAAAGGATGTATAAAAGTCGACCATTTCCCAAAACACAGAATCAAAAAAATTAAAAGAAATAACTACCTCCGGCTACTCTCTGAAAATGAGAGTGAAGTTAGCATATAAAGGGTTCTCAAAGAAAAGTAGCGGAACTCCGACTTTTGCGGAGGGTAATATATACAACCAAAAAGAGCCGGTATACAAATGCTGCGTGCAGCAGCGCATGTAGAAAAACGGATACCAATTTGTAGCTATAACATTTTCAAGTTACCATTTCTGAGGGTTGGTCCTGGGTGCGTAGAAAGTCTTCTAGCGCAGCTGGACTGTGAAAAATTTGTGTGTGGTTGCGGTAGGTGATTTTCATTTGGGCCGGATATAGTAGGCCATATTGTGCACCCATATTTCTGAGACGGGGCCTAAGCGCAAGAAAACCTTTCCGTTTAGCTGCAGTGGCTTTAGCGAAATCTGGGACAAAAAGAATTGTGTTACCTTTATAATTAATAGGCGCTTGATTTTTCGCCGCTGTGAGGATGAGCAGAGTATGGGGGTGTCGCAGCACTTTAAATATGAGAGGCCTTGGACGAGTGGCATCTCGTAGCGGCCTAGTTGGGATCCTATGCGCCCTTTCAATTTCAAAGGGCTTGTCGAATTTTAGTTTAAGACACGCCGGGATAAGTTGCTGTAAAAAGGCTATAGCGTCGTTGCCTTCAGTGCCTTCCGGCACCCCCAGTATCCGCAAGTTGTTTCTTCTATTTCGATTAGATAGGTCTTCTATATCTGCTTGCATTTGCTCCATATCTTGTCGAAGTTTAGGGATAGTCGAGGTCGTAAGCAGCAAAGAAGAAGTCTGAGCTTCCACGTCATCCAGCCGGATCTGAAAGTGTGCCATTTGCTGAGAGACAGCTTGCAAATCAGATCTTATGGCTGTGGTTGCATCCATATTAAGCTGGAGCATTTCTTTTAATTGCTTAAGCTCGACGAGAACAAGTTCAGCAGACGCCATACTTTTTTGCGCGGCGAGTTTCTCCGGTGTTGGGGGATCCGGTTTGGCACGTTTTGAGCCCGAAACCGCCGCGAACGCTGCTTCAATTTTCCCCGATTTGAGTACAGACATGTCGGCTTATTCGCATTCGTCCGCAATACCAAAAAATAAAGAAGGTAAAAGGGGATTATTCCAAGAATGCTAGCGAAGTCTGGTGGAGCGCGATGGTTAAGCGGCCATCTTGGTCGCTGCTCGAGAGCGCCCCCTACTACTCTACTTCACAGTACTACAATGCCAACTTTCCAGACATAGCTGTTCTGTGACACATAAGGCACCCACCTACATAGTTCCGCATACATGCCAATATTTCTGCCGCCTGCGATGTGGCCTCAGGCACCAATGGACTTCATTTCTACATTTCTTGACCTCACATTTCTTGGTCTGCAAAACAAAAAAAAAACCAAAACAATAGGAATGGACTCACAACGGTAGCGACTTACGTTGACATTTAGCGAGTTCATCCCTGACTTCCCTGTGACATCAGATAAACCTCACCTCAACATCTGTATGAATTCCAGACACAAGTTCTATCGACTTTGTAGAAACACGCTCTACAAACATTTCTCGATTCCCTATAAGGGAATGAGTCTGGATTCACACGAATCCGACTTGCATTGTGTACAAAAAAAAAAAAAAAGAGTATCCGGTTCCTGAAACCCCTACAAGTGGCGGTGTAGAGACTGGATCATGCTCAATGATTCTCCATCTCACTTCCATAAATTGACTGCCCGGCATTGTCTATTCCAGGCCGGACAAACTCGGCATCACTTTCGCCCCCAAAGGGGGACCTAACTGCAGAGGGAAGTCCAATCCTCTCACTAAGACTTCTTACTAATCAGATCTCTTGCAGCCCTGTACAACAGGAAAATGGAGAGCTTTGTTCGATTTTTCTCTGAGCTCACTCAAACTCCAGGCGCCTTTCTCATTGATTGGCCACAACGCATAATTATAAGAACATGCCATACTGGGTCAGACCAAGGGTCCATCAAGCCCAGCATCCTGTTTCCAACAGTGGCCAATCCAGGCCAAAAGAACCTGGCAAGTACCCAGAAACCAAGTCTATTCCATGTTACAGCTGCTAGTAATAGCAGTGGCTATTTTCTAAGTCAACCTAATTAATAGCAGGTAATGGACTTCTCCTCCAAGAACTTATCCAATCCTTTTTTAAACACAGCTATACTAACTGCACTAACCACATCCTCTGGCAACAAATTCCAGAGTTTAATTGTGCGTTGAGTAAAAAAAAAAAGAACTTTCTCCGATTAGTTTTAAATTTGCCACATGCTAACTTCATGGAGTGCCCCCTAGTCTTTCTATTATCCGAAAGAGTAAATAACAGATTCACATCTAACCCGATCTAGACCTCTCATGATTTTAAACAGCTCTATCATATCCCCCCTCAGCCATCTCTTCTCCAAGCTGAAAAGTCCTAACCTCTTTAGTCTTTCCTCATAGGGGAGCTGTTCCATTCCCCTTATCATTTTGGTAGCCCTTCTCTGTACCTTCTCCATCACAATTATATCTTTTTTGAGATGCGGCGACCAGAATTGAACACAGTATTCAAGGTGCGGTCTCACCATGGAGTGATACAGAGGCATTATGACATTTTCCGGTTTATTCACCATTCCCTTTCTAATAAGTATTCCCTTTGTCTGTTTCCACTCATCTCTCAATCACTCCACAGATGCAAAGAAGACCGGGCGATTCTGCTATATCGCAGATAGGCATAAAACCAAGCGCATCTGTACCTCATCGCGCCAACATAACCAAAGACGTCCATGGTACGGTTCCTATGAAGGCTTTCAATCTGCAACCCAGTTCTCCTGGACGCACCTCTTAGTTTCTTAACTAGACTGAGTGAACATCCTCTCCACACCTCCCTACATCTTAGGGCATGGACATTGATGAGCTCGCTTATCTACGTTTTTTCTCCTATCCTCGGGACAACTCTCCATCACATTCAAGTACCAGTAACATTGTCCCGCTGCGCTTCCGAGTGTTCATCGACAGGTATAGCCCCGTAACTGGCTCACCTGGTGGTCTTTTGTTCTACCTCCATCTCGCTGCAGCAAAAGCAATGCAACTCCTCATGAGTTCCTGCAACCACCATTACAGCTTATTACCTTAAACTAGAGGAAAAACCATTTTCAGGTTACTCCTTGGTATACCTCTTCATGTACGGCCTATTACGCCTACATCCACTTACAAAACCACTGGTGCCGTGGCACATTAACATGCATCTCTAATAGATAATGCTGTTATTCCTTGCACCTCTACACACTTGTCACCTTTGCTCCTCGCATACATGTGTTTTTTCCTATTCGATTTCACTCCTGCAAGAAGACCAAGTAAATTACAACCATTGGTTCACTACTCTCTTTCTCTTCAGTTTCACCACTGCAGGGTAACCTTGCACACTTATCCAGAGTTTCTGCTTACGGTAATGTCCCGTTTCTGCATTAACCTAGACATCACCTAATCTACGTTCCATTCAAACCTCTTACACTTAGCAATAAGGAGAGGTTGGCATACCTTGATGGTAATCGTGCACTAACATACTACAATACGTGCACTCTGTGTCACCCAATCGACCTTAAACTAGTTCTTCGTCCATCCAAACGCACAAGTGTCCAGTGCCGACAATAACTTCATCCAAAGCGGTATCCAATTATATCCTTTTCAGCGATAATGGAAAGTTGCAAATGCTATCTGCAATCCTAACGACACATCAAGTGCATGAGATGACAACCTAGATTGCCTCTCTCTCCATCAAGTACCTCTCATAGACATCTATGAAGAGGCAACACAATCACCGCTACATTTTTCACATCCCACCGGGGTTCCAAAAACAGACTATGGATGATCCTTTGCGACGGACTATCCTACAGAAGTGCAAAATTCTAAACAGATAGAGCCTTCATAGGAACTGCCCGCCACTATTTCGTATTGAGCAAAAAAAAAATTGACACATACTAATTGCTCAATACTGCAGCTGGGGACTCCCAGACAGCATGGCTAATTCAGCTGCTTATCTATGTGAAAAAAGCATGTTTGCTTTCAGTAAATAGTGTTTTCCGTAGATAGCAGATGAGTTTGCCATGCTAACCCACCCACCTCCCCGGACAGTTCTAGCAAACCTACCTTGCTTTGATACTGACTGAGGAGCCTGAGGTAATCCTGTCAGGCGGGAGGGAGACCCTAGCTAAAAGTCTTTGATAGACTTTGAGAGCTCCGCCACCTAGTGGCATGGAGGACGTACCCATACAGCATGGCTAATTCATCTGCTATCTATGGAAAACACCGTTTATGGTAAGCAAAGTTGCTCTTCCTCCCTCTATTCTTACCTTTCTCCTTTCTGGTTTCTCCTGTGGTCCAGCAACTTCAGCTCCTCTTGTGTTGACTGCAAAGTTGGGAATTGGCCAGAACTGGCAGCAGATGCTGAGAGATTGCACCCCTGTTTATGCGTGCACTGTATGTTAATGTTATGATATTTCTCTTGCAGATACCATGCCAGTGTGTTGCAGCAGTTGCAAGGAACGTAATGCAGTGCTGAGGAGGCCAAAGACGGGGCACTCTCTCTGCAAGGAGTGCTTTTTCCTGGCCTTTGAGGAAGAGGTGCATCAGACTATTGTGTCCGCCCAGCTCTTTCAGCATGGAGAGACCGTGGGGATTGGGGCCTCGGGGGGCAAAGACTCCACTGTTCTAGCTCATGTCCTAAAGGTGTTGAATGAGCGTCATGGTTATGGGCTGACTCTCTTCCTGCTCTCTGTGGATGAGGGCATCACAGGTTACCGTGATGACTCCCTGGAGACTGTGAAGAGGAACCAGCAGCAGTATGAGCTGCCTCTGAAAATAGTCTCTTATGAGGAGCTCTATGGCTGGACCATGGATGACATCGTGAGGCAAGTGGGATTGAAGAACAACTGCACCTTCTGCGGGGTCTTCAGGAGGCAGGCGCTGGACAGGGGAGCCCTGATGCTTGAGGTGGACAAGATCTGTACAGGTATGTAGCCTGCAAATCATAGTGGGAGCACAGATTCGACATGTCATTGTTATGTGTACCGGTAATGCAAAGGATGCTGAAAGGCTCGGCTCTTACGTAAGGCTCGGCTGTCACTGCATATTACGTGCACAGGTAATGCAAAGGATGCTGAAAGGGCCGGCTCGGCTGTCACTGCATATTACGTGCACAGGTAATGCAAAGGATGCCTGCATGCAGATGTGGACAGGAGAAAATAAACAACTTAAAAAAAAATCCTTTATTTACCTGTTGGTGGGGGCATCTCTGCTCTTGGAACTAAGGTGCCCCTTGGAATGGCTGGCACAGGGGAGACTATCAGGGCTGACTAAAAATGAAGAGACTGTCATAATCAAGCAACCAAGTCAGAAGAAGAACTGACGAGAGCCTGGATGGCTTTTTTTTTTTCCTTTGCCATGGCCCAGGTATAAAAGGGGCCTGTGGCTGAAGAGGTGGCAGGATGGAGGTAGCATTGTGCTGCTGTAGAGAGCACCTGGTAGCCTTGGGAAAGCCTTTCACTACCTTCTGAGGTGCTGATTTTAAGGGGGTGAAGCAAGCAGGTCAAGATACAGCTGCTTCTCCCATTGCAGCGACAGCATGAAGGAAGTTTCTACCACTCCTCGGCAACTGAAGGGGCTTGAGGACACAGTCTGGAGCCTTGGGCAAGCCTCTGCTGCAAAGTTTAATACACATTGCTCTGTATCGCTCCATGGTGAGACCGCACCTTGAATACTGTGTACAATTCTGGTCGCCGCATCTCAAAAAAGATATAATTGCAATGGAGAAGGTACAGAGAAGGGCAACCAAAATGATAAAGGGGATGGAACAGCTCCCCTATGAGGAAAGACTAAAGAGGTTAGGACTTTTCAGCTTGGAGAAGAGACGACTGAGGGGGGATATGATAGAGGTGTTTAAAATCATGAGAGGTCTAGAACGGGTAGATGTGAATCGGTTATTTACTCTTTCGGATAGTAGAAAGACTAGGGGGCTCTCCATGAAGTTAGCATGTGGCACATTTAAAACTAATCGGAGAAAGTTCTTTTTTACTCAACACACAATTAAACTCTGGAATTTGTTGCCAGAGAATGTGGTTCGTGCAGTTAGTATAGCTGTGTTTAAAAAAGGATTGGATAAGTTCTTGGAGGAGAAGTCCATTACCCTCTATTAAGTTCACTTAGAGAATAGCCACTGCCATTAGCAATGGTAACATGGAATAGACTTAGTTTTTGGGTACTTGCCAGGTTCTTATGGCCTGGATTGGCCACTGTTGGGAACAGGATGCTGGGCTTGATGGACCCTTGGTCTGACCCAGTATGGCATTTTCTTATGTTCTTATAGTCCTGGAACAACTCATGCTTTACCCCTTCGAACGTATGGAGTCAGCACATATGAAATACCTTACTTGGAAAGTAGTATTTCTAATAGCAGTAACATCGGCAAGATGAGTAAGCGAATTACAAGCTCTGGTCCATTATTCTCCATACTTAGTTTTTCCATCACAAAGTGGTGCTCAGAACGCACGCATCCTTTCTACCAAAAGTAGTCTCGCAGTTCCATCTTAATCAAAGCATAGAACTACCAGTCTTTTTCCCAAAACCTCACTCCAATGATAGGGAAAAGTTATTCCACATGTTAGATTGTAAAAGAGCGTTAGCTTACTACAAAGATAGAACTAAGTCACACTCCCGAGCCTCTCAGCTGTTTGTCTTGTTCGATCCGAAAGCACCTGCACTACCAGTAGCAAAACGTACCATTTCCAGCTGGATCGTACAATGCAATTCAGTTTTGCTATGACAAACAAAAGTTACAACTGTCTTCTATTCC
Organism: Rhinatrema bivittatum; assembly: GCF_901001135.1. NCBI lineage: Eukaryota > Metazoa > Chordata > Amphibia > Gymnophiona > Rhinatrematidae > Rhinatrema > Rhinatrema bivittatum. Next base: position 8,810,450 of record NC_042616.1, on the reverse strand, counting down.
TAAAGCTCACAAAGTCAGAGCACTAGCGACTTCCTGGGCACATCTTCGGAACGTGCAACCCATTGACATTTGTAAGGCAGCTAAGGGGTCTTCACTTCATACCTTCACATCACATTACTGCCTTGATCAACAAGCAACTACGGATGCGAAGATAAGGCAAGCAATTTTGCAATCTCTATCCTCTAAATCACTGTGACTACCACCTTTCAAAATCACGTCCAACGATACATACAAAATAACGTGATCGGGAGCTTGGGACTCCCATGACAGCATGGCTAATTCAGCCCTGCTATCAACGGGAAAAAGCAAGTTTGCTTACCGTAAACGGTGTTTCCGTAGATAGCAGGATGAATTAGCCATGCTGACCCACCCTCCTCCCTGGCAGTCACCGCGTTCTTTGAATTATCTACAGCTTTATCATAGACTGAGGAGAATCTGTTACTTTCCTGCGCGGGAACACAAGCGCAGCCGCAGAGACTAAAAACCAGAAACTCTGCTTAACGAGTTCCACCTCCCGGACCTGATTGACAGATCCCATGACAGCATGGCTAATTCATCCTGCTACCTATGGAAACACCATTTATGGTAAGCAAACTTGCTTTTACATTCCTTTAAATTATCTCACAGCCATGTAAACATAAGCCTATCTAATTAACATCACACAGTTTAAAACATAAGGCTCTTATGTGATCAGCTTGCTTACCTATAGATCTCAGCATAGTGTATAGCTTTGATTTGTTCTCTGAATTGCTTCAGATCCTAACTCATACCAAAAGCCTAAATGGATCAAACTGCCACAGCATAGGTGTATTGCAATATTCCCAAATCTTTATTGCAGGTCTCATTATCTGGGTAGTTTAGGTCCTCTTCCTGGCTGAGGTCTCTGAGACTGGGCCTTGCAGGGGTCTCCCCTCCAATAGCAGGCACTCAGCCCTCAGTGTAAGCTGAATGCATCAACACTGAATCCCCCATGGTGTACCTAGACCTGGCAGTGCACTCCTAGAGCGCTGGCCAGAGGATCCTCTTGAACTGTGTAATGTACCTCAGGATCCAAGACTGAATGCTGATCCTTTTGCTTGTCTTTCCCAGGACACAATGCTGATGACATTGCGGAGACAGTCCTGATGAACGTCCTGCGTGGGGACATTGCACGACTGCGACGTTGCACCGCTGTGGCCACTGGTAGCGAGGGAGCCATTCCACGTTGCAAGCCACTGAAGTATGCCTATGAGAAGGAGATTGTCCTCTATGCCTACTTCAAGAAGCTGGACTACTTCTCGACCGAGTGCGTGTACTCCCCCAATGCGTACCGCGGCCATGCACGTGCCTTCCTGAAGGATCTGGAAGCCCTGCGCCCTAGTACTATCTTGGATATCATCCACTCAGGTGAGCATCTGTCCGTGAAGGAGGATGTGAGGATGCCGGTGCAGGGCACCTGCTCCCGCTGTGGATACATCTCTAGTCAGGCCTTGTGCAAAGCCTGCGTGCTGCTGGAGGGGCTGAACCGTGGCCTACCCAAACTGGGCATTGGCAAACACCAGAAACTGCACCATAAACTGCTAGCTCGGGAGCCACTTACTGAACAGGAGGAGAGGAAGCTGAAGGTGCTGGACTTCTGAGCTCCACCAGGCAGTATTTAATGCTCCAATTGTTATATTGGTGGCTCCTGATGAAGAGGGAGTGTGTAACTGCTCTCTGATTCCTGTACGTGCCCTTAGTTTACTAATTGAGAAGCACATTTATTTTGCAGGTTCTATTTCCACATCTGTATTACATAAGAGCAAACATTTCGGCCCATCTAGTCTCTACCCGCTTTACATCCTGCTGCACAATCGCTGTGTCTGCCTTTATCCTTGCTACCCTCCCATTACAGATTCTGTTACATTTCTTTTTCAGAAGCTTGGTTAGGACTGGACAATATAGTAAATGATGGAAGGTAAAGAGCAAATTGGCCCATCCTGGCGGCAGTTTGGTTAGCATTTTTCTCAGCTGCTCATGTGATTTCAGGAGCTGCAGCCAGAACACAGCCCAAACGTGCTCCATGGCCACACTTCAGGGACTGAACGCATGGACAAAACAAACCTTTTAAATAATTGGTTGTTCCCTGTATGTACCCGGATCAGTCCAGACCGTGGGTTGAGCTTTCTGTCCAGCAGATGGAGATAGAGAAAAAACTAAAAGGGTATCCTATATCAGGACAGAGCCTTCCCTGCAACCCTTCAGTATTTCTCTGTCTCCCAGCAGATACAGGCAGCTGAACCTGCGGTTCCCCTTCTTAATTTCTTCTCCCTGTGGGGATTTTGTATTCTTTATCAGGATCAAGCAAGTATTAGATTTGATGATATTTAAAAAAAAAAAAAAAGTTTTGAAAGATTTCTCCGTTTTGTTTCTTGGAGACAGTTCAGTTCTGTCTTCTCACTCTGCTGGGGGCCATGGGGGCTTGACCTATGGCCACACTTCAGGGACTGAACGCATGGACAAAACAAACCTTTTAAATAATTGGTTGTTGATTTTCTAACTCGAACAATAACAAATTGTATGGAACAAGGTCTCATGCATTTTACATTAAATTAAAAACAAGCAAAGATCACCACCTAAGTCTATTTTAAAAACCCATATACTGCTCCAAAAGTAGCAGAGTAACTGTACCCGTTGGACAAGCTGAAGGATTCATTAGAATTTTATCTCGGGATTGTAAAAGCTTCTAGAATTCCTTGGTGCGATGGGGGAAGGAAGGGATTACATTATACCTCAGATCTGATGTCTCTTCCCATTTTAGAATTGCACTTCAGTTCATCCACCATAGACCTTGTGATATGCTGCTTGAGGTAGGATGATTTTGAAATCCAGGCCTTTCACCCGCTCTGCAGCCTCTGGAAGATAAAACAAAACTTGAATGTTATTTTCTTAGAAATTTGATGTGACCTAATACAGATAAGTCAGGCATGAGAACATAGTCTGACCCAGCATGGCACTTCTTAACATCCCAGTTTGGGTGAAACAAGGGTCCCTTCGTCAGGAAGATTATGAAAAAATGGAGAGGGAACGTCTTGAGGAAATTGTGCGTAATTAAAAACTGTGTGAATATATTGGAGAAGGTTTCGGATAAATTTGATGGTAACGTCTCAAGTACATTGAGAGTACATAAAGAAATGATTGAATGTCGGGGAATACGTTGAGAGCGTTGAGCATGGGAAGACATTAAGAACATTACAGACATTGTGAACACTGTCACTGGAAAATATATATGTATTGCCAATTTTCTTGAAGTGGCCTTTTCTTATAAACTACTCCAATGTTTGAGAATTGTACTTTTGTGAATGATGTTTTTATATATGTGATGTGTGGATGCTGTGTGAATGGTATGATTAAGGTTTTTAAAGCTTTATTTTTATGGTATGCATTTTGTCCTAATAAACATGTAACAGATACATTTCTAAGAGATTTTGTTATACTACAGACTGAGGAGAGATAGCCCAACAAATATATGTAGAAGGGGGGATTACTCTCATTACATATCACATGTAGCATCCATTGAGCCCAGCATCCTGTGTCTCAGTAGCCAGTCTGGGTCACAAGTACCTGGCAGATCCCAAAAAGTAGATGTTTCTAGTTACTCACTTCCAGGGCTAGCAATAGCTTTCTATCTGGTTAACATTCCCTGTACGTACCCTGATCAGTCCAGACCCCTGGGTTCATCTCCCCCCATCAGCAGATGGAGACAGAACAAAACTTCGCTGACACTGTATCTAAGCAACTGTGCCAGCTGCAGTTCCTCAGTATTTCTCTGTCTCCAGCAGATGGCAGAGGCTGTTAATCCTGCAGTTGACTAATTTTTTTCGGCTAATTTTTTTCTTTTGAGCCTTCCTCCCAGGGGTTTCTTATTTATTTATTTATTTATTTTTAGAATCCTTAGGGTTCTTCCCTGTCCGGTTGAGGCCGCCAAGCCGGGGTTGGTACCCTTGAGTGTGCTTGGTCTGGGCACATGTGAGGTATAAATCTGGTTGTCTAGATCCCTCCCTTCACAAGGTTGCTGAGGAGGCTGCATGCTCTTTACAATACTAAAGCTAATTTTAAAAAACCTGTTTGCACCGGAACACCGCTCTACAAGCGAAAGACTTCCTCCCCTTAGGTAGGAGCTTTTTGTGGGGCTCTGGCTGTTTGTTTGGGGGATCTTTTTTTCTGTCATGGTGAATACCTTCAGAGAGAGGATTTTAATTTTATCGCTACCTTATGGCTCATGGCAGGGAATGCCGCTCATGCAGCTCTGATTCTTCCTGGCGTAATAGGTCGGGGTTATGTGCTAATTGTGCCGAAGGTGGGGAGGGTTCGTCTGTGGCTCCTTCTCACACTAAACAGCGTCGAGTATCGTTGTCTTTTGGACTGGCTGCAACTTCTTTTTTACCTCACCTGGCCGGCGCGGGAACAGTGGCCATTTTGGATTTAGCCACGGCAGTTCCCATGTCGCTGAGGAGGTCTGTCCTCCATCTCTCTCTGGCCCATTCCGGGTTGGGGAATGAGCAGGGAGGCCTAGAAGGGGAGGAAAGCTCTGGTTTGCCTGTTTTTCAACCAGATCATGCTGGTTTTGGTGTAGGGAGGCTTTTCTCCACAGACTTTGTTTTGTTACTTCATGATGCTTATAAGACCAGACAGAAAGCGGCTTGGAGGATTACACAGCCACAGATTCCACCAGTCCAGCCCACTGAGGGTCCTTTGGGGGTCCCAGGAGGTCTCCTATAAGAACATAAGAAATTGCCATGCTGGGTCAGACCAAAGGTCCATCAAGCCCAGCATCCTGATTCCAACAGAGGCCAAACCAGGCCACAAGAACCTGGCAATTACCCAAACACTAAGAAGATCCCATGCTACTGATGCAATTAATAGCAGTGGCTATTCCCTAAGTGAACTTGATTAATAGCAGGTAATGGACTTCTCCTCCAAGAAGTTATCCAAACCTATTTTGAACCCAGCTACACTAACTGCACTAACCACATCCTCTGGCAACAAATTCCAGAGCTTTATTGTGCGTTGAGTGAAAGAATTTTCTCCGATTAGTCTTAAATGTGTTACTTGCTAATTTCATGGAATGCCCCCTTGTCCTTCTATGCTCGGTAATAGGGTTCCCTCAGCACAGGGCTTGATTTTTCGCCTGCAGGGTGATGCAGCTGGGGCGGTTGATCCAGCGGACACTCTCATAGCTCCTGGTGGTACTGGTTCGGGATCTGGCCAAGCTCCCCTGTTGGTAGCTCTGGTTATTCCGGCTACCGATGATGCGGGTTAAGGGGATGACCCGGTCTCTCTTATTCATGAGGCAGAGGATCCTAAGGTGGTCCGCCTTTTTAAAAGAGAAGAGCTGGAGGTTTTGCTTCTCTTGGCTTACCAGGTTCTTGGGGTTAAAATGCCTCAGGAGACCAGGATTTGGATGTCGAGGACCCGGTACTAGGTGCCATCCAAAATCCTCCAACTTCTTTCCTTACCACAAGTTGGTTAGGAAATTAGTAGAAGAGGAATGGGGTACTCCTGATTCTGGTTTAAAGGTTGGTAGAGCCATGGGGAAACTTTACCCCTCTACCAGAAAAGGATTTAGAATTTTTTTTTCTCTCCTGAAAGTAGATGCGACAGTGTCTGCTGTGACTAAGCACATCCCGATTTCGGTTATTGGTTCGGCCGCTTTAAAAGATGTACAAGATCATAAGATGGAGTTACGCCTTAAAAGAATTTTTGAGGTGGCATCCCTGGGTTTGCGTGCAGCGCTTTCTTCAAGTTTCTTGTAGCGTGTTTGTCTCCGGTGGGTACAGCAGCTTCAAGGTAATTTGTCTCAATCAGGTGTAGACGCGGATATGGCTGAGCGTGTGGAAGCAGCTGTGGCTTATGGTGCTGATGCCCTCTATGATTTGGTGCGTACTTCCTCCAGGGTAATGGCATCAGCTATGGCCGCCCGAAGGTTGCTTTGGCTTCGCAGTTGGGCAGTGGATGTTTCCTCTAAGGCACAATTGGCATCCTTGCCTTTCAAAGGTAAGTTCTTGTTTGGCAAGAATCTAGAGCAGCTGATCCATTCTCTTGGAGACAAAGTCCTCAGGTTACCCGAGGATAAACCTAAGGGTAAGAGATTTTTTCAATCAAGGTCTCGTTTTCGGTCCGACAGAAGATTGCGGCCTGCCCGTGGTATGCCGGGACCGCAGAGACAATATTTTTCGCAGGGGCAAACATGGGGACAATCCTTTCATGGAGCCAGAAGGTCCTTTAGGGGAGCCTCTGGTGGCTCCTCGGCAAGAGGTAAGTCTACCCAATGATGTCAGGCTGGTCCACTCCGTCATTCCTATTATAGGAAGTCGCTTACGGCACTTTTATGATGAGTGGGCCAAGATCACTCAGGACCAGTGGGTTCTCAATGTGATAAGAAACGGTTACGTTTTAGAATTTGCTTGTCCTGTATGGGAACTTTTTCTAATATCCCCATGCAGCTATCCAGTCAAGCGGGCGGCGTTACAACTGACTCTAGATCGGTTATGTCGGTTAAGTGCGGTAGTACCAGTTCCCAGAGCGGAGCTCCGTGAGGGGAGCTATTCCATTTATTTTCTGGTCCCCAAAAAGGAGAGCTTGTTTCGGCCGATACTCGATTTAAAGAAGGTCAATGCAAAACTCAAGGTGCCACGCTTCAGGATGGAAGCCCTCAGGCCAGTCATAGCGGCTGTACGCAAAGGAGAATTCCTGGCTTCCTTGGATATCATGGAGGCTTATCTACATATTCCCATCCATCAGGACTCTTAGCGTTTTCTCCGCTTCATGATTCTGGGTCAAAATTTAGTTTCAGGCTCTTCCGTTTTGGTCTTGCCACGGCTCCGCTGACTTTCACAAAGGTGATGGTGGTGGTGGTGGTGGTGGCAGCTTTCCTTTGAAAGGAGGGTATTCTAGTTAATCCATATTTGGACAATTGGTTGATCAGAGCCAAGTCAGAGTCTCTATGCTGCAAGTCGGTTCATAGAGTTCTCAAAGTCCTACAGTCCCTAGGTTGGGTAGTGAATCACGACAAAAGTCAGCTATCACCAACACAAACGTATTGGAGTATTTAGGAGCTCGGTTCGATACTCTTATAGGCAGAGTCTTTCTCTCTCCAGATCGAATCTTGAAACTTCAGGCCCAGATACGCCGTTTTTTGTGGTTACAGGTACCCAAGGTCTGGGACTACTTACAGGTACTCTGCTCAATAGCCTCCACACTGGACTTGGTTCCCTGGGCATTTTACCATATGAGACCACTACAGATGGCATTGTTGTCCCACTGGAAACCAGTATCGGAAGACTATCATATCCGCTTACCTCTAAAGGGTTCGCCGAGAGACTATCTGCCTGCCTGATAGATAAATTAAAGAGTAGTAAATCTGCCTGAACCGGATAGTATACACCCCAGGGTTCTGAAGGAACTAAAAAATGAAATTTCAGACCTATTATTAAAAATTTGTAACCTATCATTAAAATCATCCATTGTAGCTGAAGACTGGAGGGTGGCTAATGTAACCCCAATATTTAAAAAGGGATCCAGGGGTGATCCGGGAAACTATAGACTGATTAGCCAGACTTCAGTGCCAGGAAAAATAGTGGAAAGTGTTCTAAATATCAAAATCACAGAACATGTAGAAAGACATGGTTTAATGGAACAAAGTCAGCATGGCTTTACCCAAGGCAAGTTTTGCCTCACAAATCTGCTTCACTTTTTTGAAGGAGTTAATAAACATGTGGATTAAGGTGAACTGGTAGATGTAGTGTACTTGGATTTTCAGAAAGCGTTTGACAAAGTTCCTCATAAAAGGCTTCTAGGAAAAGTAAAAAGTCCTGGGATAGCTGGCGATGTCCTTTCGTGGATTACAAACTGGCTAAAAGACAGGAAACAGAGTAGGATTAAATTTTATTTATTTATTTATTTATTTATTTAAAGTTTTTGTATACCAATTGCCGTTTGCACATTGTATCGGTTTAAATGGACAATTTTCTCAGTGGAAGGGAGTGGGCAGTGGAGTGCTTCAGGGATCTGTATTGGGACCCTTTTCAATATATTTATAAATGATCTGGAAAGAAATACGACGAGTGAGGTAAACAAATTTTGCAGATGATACAAAATTGTTCAGAGTAGTTAAATCACAAGCAGATTGTGATAAATTGCAGGAAGACCTTTTGAGACTGGAAAATCGGGCATCAAAATGGCGGATGAAATTCAATGTGGATAAGTGCAAGGTGATGCATATAGGGAAAAATAACCCATGCTATAGTTACACAATGTTAGGTTCCATATTAGGTGCTACCACCCAAGAAAGAGATCTAAGCGTCATCGTGGATAACATCGGGAGGAGGGCTTGGAGCACTAACCGAACCGCTCTTGTTTCCAAGCGATTGATCGACCAGGAGGCCTCCTTTCTGGTCCATTGTCCCTGGACTGCCTTATCTCGACAAACAGCTCCCCACCCGGAGAGACTTATCAGTGGTCACCACAATCCAGCAAGGAATCTCCAAATCCACCCCCTGGCACAAATTCTGCAGTGAAAGCCACCACAGAAGACAGGAGCTCGCCACGTCTGTCAGGAGCAGGACAAGATGAAATTGCTGTGAGAGGGGATTCCACCAGGAGAGCAAGGCTGATTGAAGAGAATGCATATGCGCAAAGGCCCACGGTATCAGGTTGAGAGTGGATGCCATTGAACCCAGGACTTGCAAATAATCCCAGACCCTGGGATGAGGTATAGAACGCAAGGACTCCACCTGCACGATGAGCTTGGAAAGTCTCTCTTTCGTCAGAAAAACCTTTCCCAAGCTCGTGGTCAAATCGAACTCCCAGAAAGTCCAAAGTCTGGGAGGGAACTAGATGACTCTTCTCAGGGTTGACCACCCAACCCAACGATCTCAACAGCAGCATTCTCTCTACCGCCGCCCTGCAAAGGAGTTCTGATTTTGCTTGAATCAGCCAATTGTCCAAATAGGGGTGTACCAATATCCCCTCTTTTTTCAGGGCTGCTGCTACCACCACCATAACCTTGGTGAAGACTCTGTATGCCGTCGCCAGACCGAACAGGAGTGTGCAAAATTGAAAATGACACCCGAGGATCGCAAACCTCTGATATTTCTGATGATCCTGATGTGTCGGTATGTGCAGGTATGCTTCCGTCAGGTGCAGCGATGCCAAGAATTCTCCCTTATGAACTGAGGCTATCACAGAACGAAGAGTTTCCATCCGAAACAGAGGCACTTTTAGAATTCGTTTGACCCTTTTTAAATCGAGGATTGGTCAGAAGGTGCCCTCCTTCTTTGGCACCATGAAGTAGATGGAGTAGCGCCCTCACCTGAGTTGCCCTTCGAGCACCGGAACTATGGCGCCCAGGTCCTGTAATCGCTGTAGAGTGTCCTGCACCGCTCGGCATTTTTGGCGGTAAGCGCAAGGCCCACGCTATGTAGTGCTCCTTTATCGGCCGAGCAAAATCTAAAATGTGGCCATGCTCTACTATGCTGAAGACTCACTGGTCGGAGGTCAACTTGGTCCACTCCTTCAGGAACAGGGATAACCTTCCCCCGATCCTTGGGATGGAAGAGTGGATCGGCCTTGCCTTATTGTGCGGACTTGGGAACCCCATGGGACTGCGGGTCTCCATCTCTGGTGGGTTGGCGGCCTCGAAAGGACTGGTTCCAAGACGGTTGATGTCAGGCCCCCTGGCAAAATGACAAACCAGTGGACCATGAGGAGCAAAAACGACGATTTCCCTGAAATCTCACCCGCTGAGGAAAAGATCCCCTCGCTCTGGGTCTATCCTCCGGCAACCTGTGGACTTTGTTCTCCCACAGAGACTTTATCATGTCCTCCAACTGTTGCCCAAAGAGCTGTTTCCCCTTGAAGGGTAAGAAACCAAGCTGTGCCTTCGAAACATCCGCAGCCCCGTTTCAAAGCCAGAGAAGCCTACGGCTGAGACAACCGCGACCATGATCCTGCCAGAAGTCCTCAAAAGATCATAAAGGGTGTCCGCGCCGTAAGCCACTGCCGCCTCCAGACGACCAGCGTGTACTGCTTCCGCGTTGGAAAAGGACTGCACCCAGATCCTGCACCCAGCGGAGGCTGGCTCGCAGTTCGAAACTACTGCATATAGCAGCCCGGACCCCTAGAGCTGAAACTTCAAAAATCTTCTTAAGCTGCAACTTCAGTTTGCGATCCTGCAAATCCTTCAGGGCCGTGTCTCCCGTGACTGGAATAGTGGTCTTCTTAGTCACCGCCGAGACTGCAGCATCCACCATCGGGACTCTGAGGAGGTCCAGCACTTCCTCTGGCAGCGGGTCCAATTTATCCATCACCCGACTGACCTTCAACCCAAGATCCAGAGTATCCCACTCCTTAAACAACAGATCCGTAACTGACATATGAAAAGGGAATGAACAAGCTGGGCCTCTGAGCCCCACCATCACCGGATCCATAGCCCCAAAACAGGAATCCTCTGGAGGAATGTCAATGCCCAGCTCCTCCAGAATGGCTGGTGTAAGCGACCCCAGTTCATCCTTCCGGAAGAGCCGGACCACTTCCACCTCCATCATAGGTGCATCCACCTGCTTGCCTGGAGGCAGTGGCTGATACAGATCTTCAGATACCTGCAATGTTAAGGATGCACAAACTTTGAACCTTGTACGTTGGAAAGGAAATAGTAGAACTAGGGGTCATAAAATGAAAATCTGATGGGGACGACTGAGAATCAACATTAGGAAAGCAGAGTTGCGTGGGCATCCATGGAGGCATGGGTGTGGGCGTCCATGGAGGCAGTGATGGCATGGAGGTACCAATGGAATCGATGTGAGCATCGATGGCATCGACAGTGGCCCTGGCGTCAACGGGAATCATGGATGCTCCTCTCTACCTCTAGCCCTGAAAAACCCGGTGGAGGATCACAGAAAGGACACTCGCGGGCTGACAGGGTGATAGATATAGGTAGCAAAAAGGCCGTAAGTCGGTTGGTAACCCGGGGAAACAGTGAGGTGACAGGAACTGACCAAAAAACAGGGCATAGTACTCACCGAGTGTCAAAGAAATGTATGCGAAGGGAGACCCGTATAGCAAAAAATTATTTGTGAAGTAAAACTTCAAGTGTTTCCGAAGGGAAAGGTTATGAGTAATCTCTCACAGAGCTCCTGAATGTGAGGCAAACTGCATCACTGAAAAAAGAGACTGAAGGGAGACCCCTGTGGACACGGATAATGGCATTCTGGGCATGCTCAGGGTACCAGTGTCAGTCAAAACTTTCTAAAACTTTGCCAGAAAAGTTTTCTGTGGAGGCTCCATCCTGATGATGTCCCCCATTTGGGAGGACTACCATCCTCCTTGTCCTGTGAGAAATATTTCTTCAGCGAGAGGATGGTGGATGCCTGGACTGCCCTACCAGAAGCGGTGGTGAGGATAAGAACAAATTTTAGAAGGCATGGGATAATAACATTGTGGATTCCTAAATGCTAGAGGCTGGAAATGATGAAAAGAGTGCATGGGAGTAACCTGCATGGAGTGGAAGCTGCTACCCTTAACAGAAGGCAAGGGGAGTGCTACACTTAACCAATTAGCCTTGGTGCTTTTGACACATCACTTTGACAATGCTGGGCCCTGACTTTTACAGAATCATTAGGTCCAGGCTTGTGGCAGGTAAGGAGAGATACAGAACAGGATCAAAAGCATGCATCCAAGATTCGAGACAGGCAGGGATGGAACATGTTGCTCAAGCATTGCCCAGCTGAATGGAAGAGCAATGTCATAATCAGGGAACGCCACAGGAAGTCCAGCGTGCTGGGCCTATGAAACCAGGAAATGAGCACTGCAGGGAGCCGGTGCCAGAGGCTATGCCAGAAAAGGTCAGTGCTGGAGCCGGAAACGTAAGCCACTGGGTTCCCTTCCGTGAGCAGAGGTCCATGGCTGGAGGTAGATTTCTCCCCTCTTCCTCCCAGTTCCACCCCTTGCCTGCCAGCCCATAGGGACTCTGCATCCCCCCCACCACCGTCAATCAGGCCTCCCTGCTATTCAGTGATGAGTAAAAAAACTTTACCTTTTAATCTCTCTTGCAGGTGAAACAGGCCAGCAAGGGGCTTAGGATGTTGCAAAATCTAAAAATAAATGGAAGAAGACTGATTATTCTCTCTCTGCTATTGGTGCTAAGTAAATAACACATTGGCACAGTCCAGGTAGAGATATTTACAGATAATGTCTCTTTAACCTCACCACCTTCTCCTCTACCACAGGAGGGGGAGGGGATGCTGGAGGGTGAAGGGGGGAAGGAGAGGGACAAGGTGTTGGGGAGGTAGGACTGGATGAAGGAACTGGGGTGGTGGATGGCAGGGAGGGAGATGGAGAGGGAAGGCTTATGGGGGAGGGAGGAGAAACAAATAATGGGGGCCAGGGGAGGTGGTGAAGGGGTGAAAAATGTGGGAGGAGGGGGAGAGGAGATGGTGGAGGAGGAGATGTGGGCTGAGGGGGTGGGCATTTTAAACTTTCTTACAATAGGAGTAAGGGGAAGATTGGGATTAATTGGGGGGAGGGGTTGGGGTGTTGTGAGATCCTGGGGAAAGGGGTTAATGAAAAGGGTAGGATGGTTGAGAGAGGGAAGGATGGCTTTGGGGGGTGGATGGGGGAGGGCTGCATGGGCAGGGAAAGATGAATGGGGAGGGGCAGCTATAGGGGATGGAATGACTGGAAAACTTTGGAATTGGAAAGGGGGTGAGGGATAATAGGGGCAGGGTTTTAGAAGGGGTGAGGGATATTTTGGGGAAGGGTTGGGTGGAAGGGGTGGGATATAGGAGGGGGATAAGGCATAGAAGGGGGTTGCAGAGGAGGGAGGGAAAGGGCTGGGGTGGAGGAGTTGCTCGGCCCCCTTGCTGGCTCTCCGGTTCTGGGCTGACCTGTTAAAGCAAGGTTCAGACATTAAAATGTGGAAAATAGAAAGCAAATCACAAATATACACAGGGAGGCCAACATAGCAAGCCATTTCCTTGAGTAAAATCGTTTGACAAAATCCCTGGGACAGACTGCTCAGGAAGTTATAGAGCCATTTCCTGTGGTGGACTGGTAACTACTTTGCGTTATGCCTGTTGGATATACAGGATGAGGCCACCCTGGGTCAGACTGCTCAGGAAATTACAGAGCCATGGCCTGTGGTGGACTGGTAACTACTCTGCGTTATGCCTGTTGGATATACGGGATGAGGCCACCCTGGGACAGACGGCTCAGGAAATTACAGAGCCATGGCCTGTGGTGGACTGGTAACTACTCTGCGTTATGCCTGTTGGATATACGGGATGAGGCCACCCTGGGCCAGACGGCTCAGGAAATTACAGAGCCATGGCCTGTGGTGGACTGCTAACTACTCTGCGTTATGCCTGTTGGATATACGGGATGAGGCGACCCTGGGACAGACTGCTCAGGAAATTACAGAGCCATGGCCCGTGGTGGACTGGTAACTACTCTGCGTTATGCCTGTTGGATATACGGGATGAGGCCACCCTGGGACAGGCTGCTCAGGAAATTACAGAGCCATGGCCTGTGGTGGACTGGTAACTACTCTGCGTTATGCCTGTTGGATATACGGGATGGCGCCACCCTGGGACAGACTGCTCAGGAAATTACAGAGCCATGGCCTGTGGTGGACTGGTAACTACTCTGCGTTATGCCTGTTGGATATACGGGATGAGGCCACCCTGGGCCAGACGGCTCAGGAAATTACAGAGCCATGGCCCGTGGTGGACTGCTAACTACTTTGCGTTATGCCTGTTGGATATACGGGATGAGGCCACCCTGGGACAGGCTGCTCAGGAAATTACAGAGCCATGGCCTGTGGTGGACTGGTAACTACTCTGCGTTATGCCTGTTGGATATACGGGATGAGGCGACCCTGGGACAGACTGCTCAGGAAATTACAGAGCCATGGCCTGTGGTGGACTGCTAACTACTCTGCGTTATGCCTGTTGGATATACGGGATGAGGCCACCCTGGGACAGAGTGCTCAGGAAATTACAGAGCCATGGCCTGTGGTGGGACTGCTAACTACTCTGCGTTATGCCTGTTGGATATACGGGATGAGGCCACCCTGGGACAGACTGCTCAGGAAATTACAGAGCCATGGCCTGTGGTGGACTGGTAACTACTCTGCGTTATGCCTGTTGGATATACGGGATGGCGCCACCCTGGGACAGACTGCTCAGGAAATTACAGAGCCATGGCCTGTGGTGGACTGGTAACTACTCTGCGTTATGCCTGTTGGATATACGGGATGAGGCCACCCTGGGCCAGACGGCTCAGGAAATTACAGAGCCATGGCCTGTGGTGGACTGGTAACTACTCTGCGTTATGCCGGTTGGATATACGGGATGACGCCACCTTGCATGCATGTCAACACAAATTAGGAGCTGCAAGATTCACTATAGTCCACTTCTAGAAAATCTATCCCACAACTTTCCCATAAAATTGCTGGGCTGGAAAAGTGAACCTACATTGCATAATAATGATATAATGTATGCCTAGATCTGGGGTAGTTAATAGCATTATGTGGAGTAATTCTCTTAGGCTGCAGCTTGAAGGAACGTTCTAAGTGCAATTGACATAAGCCTGATAATTTGAATTTATAATGTTGCATATTTTCTATCATCTGCTTATTGAATACATTAAGTTATTTTATAAAAAGAGGTTTGGACACGTTCCTAGAGGAAAAGTGCATAACAGGTGCACTAAAGAAAGCCATTGCCATCCCTGGGAGTAACAGGAAATAGACTAAGTATAGGATCTGAGTATGTGTGACCCAGACTGGCCACCGACACAGACAGGATGCTGGCTTGATGGATCTTGGTCTGACCCAGCCTGGCATTGCTTAATGTTCTTACATATGCTCAGAGCAAGAAAGTTACACCAACAGATCTCCCAGGTTCCTCGTTTCCATCCTCTGTGTCTATCCAGTGCCCTTTTGAATTCTGTTACCCTTCTTGTCCTCACCACTTCTTCCGGGATGCCATTCCAAGCATCCAGCGCCCGTTCCATGAAGAAATATTTCTTATGGTTGTTCCTGAGTCTACTCCTGGGGAGCTTCATATCACGACCCCTTTCCATCTGAAAAGGTTTGATTCTTGTGCTTTCTTAATACTTTTCAGGTAGTTGTCTTCCTCCTAGGTCCCCTATCTCTCCTTCCCATGACAGAGGTAAGGCTAACCGACCTGCTCTCTGCTACCACTTTTGTGAAGCAGGACCACGATTTGCAGCACATTCCCCTTCTCTGAGGATCTATTGAACAGCGGGCCTGCCAGCTCTTCTGTTCCTCCCAAACACTCTCTCCTGTAAATGGGGCTCCATCTACTCCCTGCACATCTGTTCTCTTGCCAGGATCTTCTTTAGGGAGCACCAAACTGAAGGATTTGATTAAAATTTCTGCTTTTTTCTTCATCTTCCTCCACACATTGCTCCTTATCTCCTCTCAGTATTATACCAACTCTGGCCTTCCCCCCCTCTCTCCGATATATCTGAACAATGTTCTGTTACCTTGCTTTACCTCTTTGGAGATCCTTTTCTCCACCCAAGCTTTCGCTAGCCTGATTTCTTTCCTCCTCCCTTTCAGCTTCACCGGATCTCCTTCCCTGCCTTCCTCTTTCTACTTTCTGAATGCTGATCTTTTGCCTTTCTTGTTTCAGCCACCTCCTCGGAGAATCAGCTTGGGTTTCTTTTCCTCTTGGCTTTATTTACTTTTCTTGCGCAAAGATTTGTTGCTTTTCTCATAGCTCCTTCTACTTCTCTCTGCCTCTCTATCAAACCGTACTTTCCGCTCGCCGCTGCTCAGGTGGGTACCTACCCAGATTCTCGCTCCATTATTTAGTATTTAGGCCAGGGGTGGGCAGCTCAGGTCCTGGAGTGCCACAATGAATATGCATGAGAAATATTTGCTTACAGTGGAGGCAGTGCATACCTCATGCATATTCATTGTGGAGATCCTGAAAACCAGATCTGGTTGTGGCTCTCCAGAACTGACGCCGCCTTCCTCTGATCTAGGCCGGGGAACGTCCATCCCTCAGGCCAGATAAAATGCTTAGCTCAGTTCTAGCGAGGCTACAACAAAAGCCCCCAAACAGCTGTTTGTGGTGGGAACTCCGGCTCTCTCCCTGCCAGGTGTCTCGTTCCTTCTCCAATCCTCCAATGTCCCCAGCAGGAGTGGGTGCCCAGCCCCCTTCACAATGAAATGTTTGTGAGGGAAGCCGCATCTCCTCCTCTCCTCCTCCAATTCTGTGTCTGTGAGGGGAGTGAGGAAGAGAGAGAGATTTCCTGCTGGGGCTCTGCCTCCACCCAATGCTTATTTTCCAAATAATTGTCAGTGAGATACAAAAATAGAATTACCTTCATCACAGGCAGGCATTGTTGAGGCCTCAGGAACAGGAGGAACAAGCCTAATTTTATTTTTCTTGCCCATCTAAAAGTGAAGGGATATAAGAAGTGGAAAATGTCAGTGGGGTGTGGGTGTGAGAGCTCAGCAAGCAGCGTCCTGACCCTCCAATCCTATTCTACAATCTCACTGCTGTATTCTCCCATTCCCTGTACGTACTAGGATCAGTCCAGACAGTGGTTATGTCCCCCGTCCAGCAGATGGAGTCAGAGCAAACTTCGGAGGGTGCTGACATATAAGCAGGTGCACCCTCCAGGGATCCTCAGTATCTCTCTGACTCCAGCAGATGTGAGTGGGGGAACCTCTGCTTCCCCAGCTTGTGGCTTCTGTTCCACACTTTTGGTATTTCTTCTCTACCTCAGGATAGGATCAAGCAGGCCTGGGATTTCAAAAAAAAAAAATAAAATAGAAGTTTCTTACATTTCTGGGGAGTCTCTTTGAGCCCCCTGCCTGGGCCTCGCAGCCCTGGTTAGCTTGCCAGAGGGACTGTGTTGCCTTTTCTGAGCCTCTTTTCCTCTTCTCTTCTCTCCGGCAGTAAGTTATTGCAGTTGGGCTGTGTTGTGTTTTCTTTTCAGTTTACTTTTCCGACGGCAGGTGGATGCTGGTGGGGCCAGCCTCTCCCCCTTCGGCGCGCCGCGATTCAGATCCCTCCCCCTCGGCCCTGCGACGCTAAAATTCCCCGGGGCCGCGGCAGCAGGGAGGTCACATTCCCCTGTTGCGCTCGAGGGGAGGGTCGGTCGAGCTAGGGCGGACGAGCCCGCTCCTCCCGCGGCGAGTGTTTCCCCGGATCCGAGCCTCTGTGCAGGCGTCCTTCCCTCCCGGGCTTGCGCCATGCAGCGCGTTAAGGGGTCTTCCGGCGGCGACCCGGGGCAGGGCGGATCGCGGGAGGGCTCCTTTGGTGTTGGTCTCCCTGGGGGGGAGACCGGCCTAGCTCCCCCGACCTTTTCGCCGCCAGGCACGGAGCGCCGCGGTCTTCGGGGGAGGGCCCCGCCCCCTTCTTTGACGGGAGCGGCGGCCATTTTGGAGCTGGAGAGCGCCATCGATTCAGATGCTGAGGAGCCTCAGCATGCTTTTTCTCCGCGTTTGCTGCCGATTCGAGCACCGGACTCCCCACCACCCCGGCCCCCCACACGGGCCTCTCTCCTACCCCTCCTCCGTCGGCAGGGGGGTTTTCGGCCGAGTTTGTCATCTTAATGCATCAGGCGTACCTTCAGAGCCTGCAGCCGACTGGGGGGCCAACGGGCAGTGGACAAGTGAACCCCACGCCCGCGAAGGTACCCCGGCTGGCGGGGGTGGGGGGTTCCAACCCGGCTCCTGTGGGGGGCGGCCCTAGGGCGCTTCTTGCCCTTCCTCTGAGCGGAGCGGCTCCAGCACAGGACCCCGTGAGTGACCCTGCTTCGACGGCAGACGATGAGGCGCTGCTTGCAGCACACCTGGAGTGCGACGATCCGCGGGTGCTCCGGATTTTCCGTAGAGAGGAAATGTCAGACCTCATTCCACACGTCCTCCAGGAATTGGACCTTGATCCACCCGTCGAGCCGCCGGGGCCCCCGGCTCCCTCCGTAGCCTCAGCGAGCTCGAAAGGGGACCCTGTCCTTGCGGGCTTGCGTCCTCTGGCACGGACTTTTCCAATCCATGAGTCTTTCCTCCACCTTCTGGTGCGGGAGTGGGACACGCCAGAGGCATCCCTCAGGGTTGGCAGGGCGATGGACAAGCTCTACCCTCTCCCCGGCGATTTTCTGGACCTGCTTAAAGTACCCAAGGTTGATTCGGCAGTCTCGGCCGTCACAAAGAGGACCACGATTCCGGTCACTGGGGGAACGGCTCTTCGGGATCTCCAGGACAGAAAACTGGAAGTCTGCCTTAAGATTTTCGAGGTCTCGGCGCTGGGGGTCCGCGCAGCTATTTGTGGCTCTCTTACCCAGAGAGCCGGTCTTCGGTGGGTACAGCAGCTCCTTACTTCCCAGCAACTGCCGCCTGAGGAGGTGGCGCAAGCGGATCGCCTGGAGGCCGTTATTGCATACGGGGCCGATGCACTCCACGACTTGCTGCGGGTCCTGGCACGGACCATGGTTTCAGCTGTTTCCGCCAGACGCCTGTTGTGGCTGCGGAACTGGGCTGCAGACGCATCGTCCAAATCCAGCCTGGGGCTCTACCTTTCAAGGGTAGGTTCCTTTTCGGCGAGGACCTTGACCAGATCATCAAATCCCTGGGGGAAAATTCAGTACATAGACTACCCGAGGACCGTCAGCGGCCATATCGCCCGTCTACTTCCTTTTCCAGGAATCGGTCTCGCTCGCAACGGCGATTTCGGGGCTCCAGACCTCAAGGTCCTAGAAACCCCTCAGCTAGGTCCCAATCGTGGACCCGGTCCTTTCGTGGCCGCAGACCACCCAGGGACTCGTCGGCGCAGGGCACCTCTGGCAAGACCACCCAATGATGTCAGGCCGGCCCACTCCCCTCTCCCGATGATTGGAGGACGACTAGCCTGGTTTTACGAGGAGTGGGCCCACATCACCACGGACCAATGGGTCCTGGATGTTCTAAGGCACGGTTACGCTTTGGATTTGCTGCGTCTGCCCAAGGAAAGATTCATCTTCTCTCCCTGCGGGTCCAGTCACAAGCGCCTGGGAGTACAAAGCACGCTGGACCGGCTCCTAGCCCTGGGTGCCATCTCACCCGTCCCCGCCGGAGAGGTGGGCTCGGGACATTATTCCATTTACTTCGTGGTGCCCAAGAAGGATGGCTCCTTCCGTCCCATCTTAGATCTCAAGGAAGTCAACAAGGTCCTCCGGATACCTCGGTTCCGCATGGAAACCCTCCGCTCAGTCATCGCGGCGGTGCATCAGGGGGAGTTCCTAGCC
This sequence comes from Rhinatrema bivittatum, assembly GCF_901001135.1. Lineage (NCBI taxonomy): Eukaryota > Metazoa > Chordata > Amphibia > Gymnophiona > Rhinatrematidae > Rhinatrema > Rhinatrema bivittatum. Next base: position 8,791,169 of record NC_042616.1, on the reverse strand, counting down.
TCCCTGGACCTGACGGAGGCCTATTTACATATTCCGATACGTCCGGTTCATCACAGGCTCCTGCGCTTCAAGATACTGGGGCAACACTTTCAGTTCCAGGCCCTCCCTTTCGGATTGGCGACTGCACCCAGGACCTTCACCAAGATAATGGTGGTAGTGGCTGCCGCGCTACGGCGAGAGGGGATTCTAGTACACCCTTACCTGGACGATTGGCTCATCCGAGCAAAGACCTTTCCGCAGGGGCAGCAGGCGGGTCGACAGGGTAGTCTGTTTCCTACAGTCCCTCGGCTGGGTAGTCAACTTCGGCAAGAGCAGTCTCCTTCCATCTCAACGGCTGGACTTCCTCGGAGCGCGCTTCTATACGGCTCAAGGCAAGGTCTTCCTGCGTCCGGACAAAGCTCAGTCACTGAGGGAGCAAATCTTTCACTTTCTCTCTCAGCCCCTACAGCGCGGGATTACCTGCAGATCCTGGGATCGATGGCCTTCGCAATCAACCTGGTACCCTGGGCCTTTGCACACCTGAGGCCCCTGCAGATGGTGCTGCTCTCGCGGTGGAAACCGGTCTCGCGGGACTATCAGGCGATACTCCCTCTCCTGCCGGCCGCCAGGCTCAGCCTTCGCTGGTGGCTGGACCCCAGGAACCTGGCACAAGGCTGTCCTCTGGAGTCGCCGGAGTGGATTGTTGTCACTACCGATGCCAGTCTGACAGGCTGGGGGGCCGTGTGTCTCCGAAGCTCGGCCCAGGGGCAGTGGTCAAAGGAACAGGCGTCCTGGCCGATCAACCGCCTGGAGACCAGAGCAGTCCGTCTGGCGCTCATGCAATTCCTGCCTCTCCTCCGCAAACGGGCGGTTCGAGTTCTCTCGGACAATGCGACCACGGTCGCCTACATCAACCGACAGGGAGGCACCAAAAGCCCGGGGGTGGCCATCGAAGCGGCCCGGCTCATGGCATGGGCAGAACGTTTCCTCGACCGCCTGGCGGCCTCACACATCGCAGGAGTGGACAACATTCAGGCGGACTACCTGAGTCGTGAGACGTTGGACCCCGGGGAATGGGTCCTTTCCGACAAGGCAATGTCGATCATCACCTGGCGCTGGGGGACACCCGCCATGGACCTCATGGCTACGTCCGTCAACGCGAAGGCCCCTCGGTTCTTCAGTCGGAGAAGAGACCACGGGGCAGAAGGGGTGGACGCCCTGGTTCTCCCCTGGCCGCCCCGTCTCCTTCTGTACGTCTTCCCCCCGTGGCCACTGGTGGGCAAGGTGTTACGGAAGATAGAAGATTACCCAGGGAAGGTAATCCTGGTGGCTCCAGAATGGCCGCGGCGTCCATGGTTCGCGGATCTTCTCAACATGGTGGTAGACGGACCCCTGCGACTATCACACCTTCCGCGGCTGCTCCATCAGGGTCCGGTATTTTCGGATCAGGTGGAACACTTTTGTCTCGCGGCCTGGCTTTTGAAAGGCAGTGTCTCCTGCGCAAGGGATACGCAGTCACCGTGGTAGACACTCTCCTCAAGGCGCGTAAGACCTCCACTTCAGTCGCTTACGTACGGGTCTGGAAGGTGTTCGAGGTCTGGTGCTCTGGACAAGGGGTTTCCGCGACCACAGCCTCGCTCCGACAGGTCCTGGCCTTTCTCCAGGAGGGCTTGGAGAAGGGTCTCTCCTACAATTCTCTGCGTGTGCAAGTCTCGGCTTTAGCCTCCCTGGCCCGCACCACGGGAAGAACAGATCCTTCGTCTCATCCAGACGTCTCGCGGTTCCTCAAGGGAGTCAAGCACCTGCGGCCGCTGGTGCGACACCCCTATCCCTCCTGGAATCTCAACCTAGTTCTCCGGATCCTTGGGGAGGCTCCCTTCGAACCTCTGCGGCAGGCCTCTCTTAAGGATGTCACACTGAAAACGGTGTTCCTGGTTGCCATAGCTTCAGCGAGGCGCATCTCGGAGCTTCAGGCGCTCTCGTGTAGGGAACCTTTTCTACGCTTCACGGACTCGGGAGTCTCCATTCGGACTGTTCCTTCGTTCCTGCCGAAGGTGGTGTCTTCCTTCCACTTGAACCAGTGGGTGGAGCTGCCGGCCTTCCCGTCGGATGCGCCCAAGTCGCTCCGGCGCCTCGATGTGAAGCGGACTCTCCTACACTACCTGGAAGTGACCAATGAATTCCGGGCGTCCGACCATCTCTTCGTGCTCTGGTCCGGTAACAAGAAGGGACTTGCAGCGTCCAAGACCACTATAGCGCGGTGGCTCAAGGAGGCGGTCACCTCTGCCTACATTGGCGCCGGGAAGGCTCCTCCGGGGGGAATCAGGGCTCATTCGTTGCGTGCCCTGGCCACGTCCCGGGCGGAGTCTCAGCATGTTCCAATTCAGGAAATCTGTCGCGCAGCGACCTGGTAGTCGCTACACACCTTCTCGAAGCATTACCGGTTGCAATTCCCGGTATGTGATTCGGGTTGTTTTGGGGACAGGGTTCTCCGAGCAGGGTCTTCAGGGACCCACCCAGTTTAGGAAAGCTTTGGTACATCCCACTGTCTGGACTGATCCTAGTACGTACAGGGAAAAGAAAATTATTCCTTACCTGCTAATTTTCGTTCCTGTAGTACTTAGGATCAGTCCAGACGCCCACCCGGGTTTGCTCAGTGCTGGTCAGACACCTGCTCGTGTACGTTCTATCTCCTGTCCCTCACTCTCCTACGTTCTGATTGTTCTGTTATTTCTTATTACTTCGACAGTTCTCTTTGCAAGTTGCATTGGTTATTCGTTTATATGGGTTCAATTTGAACGGTGCTTGATCCATCCTTCTCTTTCTGTCAAGTGTTCTCTCTTGGCTTTGATATTCTCGATACTGAGGATCCCTGGAGGGTGCACCTGCTTATATGTCAGCACCCTCCGAAGTTTGCTCTGACTCCATCTGCTGGACGGGGGACATAACCACTGTCTGGACTGATCCTAAGTACTACAGGAACGAAAATTAGCAGGTAAGGAATAATTTTCTTTTCTCCTACGTATCCAAACTTACACTACCTAACACACCCTCTATCCCTTGCGACCAAGCACAATCCAAAGCCGATGAACTGGCTCTGTTCTTCCAAAGCAAAATCTCCAATCTCTTAACCCTCTTGCCCCCTAGCCCCACCTCTCCTATTAGCTCCTACCACCTCCTAAATAAAAGAATCTCTCTGGAATCGTTCGAACCTACCACCGCCCTAGAGATTCAATCTCTAATAAAGAAGATGAAATCTTCCTCCCATCCCCTCCATCAAATCCCATCAAAACTTCTCCTGCTAATACCTGAAGTCATCTCCAAACCTCTGGCGGATATCATAAACTGTTCTTTAACCCAGGGAATGTCCCCAGATGCCCTAAAACTTGCTTCTCTTAAACCTCTCCTAAAGAAACCGGATTTGGATCCTAACAATCCAAACAACTTCCGCCCTATTTCCAACCTTCCATTTGTAGCCAAGATTATGGAAAAACTGGTCAATTCACAACTGTCTGATTACCTCGAAGATCACAATAAACTGCACCCCACCCAATACGGGTTCTGCAAGGCATTAAGTACTGAATCCCTTCTCCTTTCGCTAACAGACCACCTCATCATGGGCTTGGACAAAGGACAATCTTTTTTACTAATTCTCCTCAACCTGTCGGCGGCTTTCGACACCGTTATTCACTCCAGCCTCCTCAACCGTCTATCGGACATTGGAATAACAGGCACTGCCTTCACATGGTTCAAAACATTCCTCTGTAACAGAGGTTACAAAGTCAAAATCACTAATAAAGAATCCCCTTGCATCAACTCCTCACTAGGAGTTCCTCCCTGTCCCCAACTCTCTTCAACATTTATCTCCTTCCTCTGTGCCAGCTGTTAACTAACCTTCAACTAAAACATTTCCTATACGCCAACGACATGCAAATCTTGATCCCCATCAAAGAATCGCTCACCAAAACACTGGGAAAACTGCCTCCGAGAGATCAACCGACTCCTCGCAAACTTAAACCTGATACTAAACTCAGCTAAGACTGAACTCCTTCTCATCTCCCCGGAAAACAGCAATACCCCACAAAGTGCACCAGCTAACACCGTTGTTACCCAAGCAAGAGACCTAGGAGTAGTAATACACAACCGCCTGAATTTAAAAACATTTATTAACAACACAACCAAGAACTGCTTCTCTAAGCTGCAGGTTCTAAAAAGAATTAAACCACTCCTTCACTTTCAAGACTTCAGAACAGTCCTCTAAGCCGTAATATTCTCCACGATAGATTATTGCAACTCTGTCTTGCTAGGTCTCCCTTCCTCATCCATCAAACCTCTTCAGATGCTCCAGAACGCGGAGGCCAGAATCCTGACAAACTCCAGAAGAAGAGACCACATCTCCCCTATTCTCAGAAATTTACACTGGCTACCAATACACTTCAGGATTCTACACAAGTGCATCACCATCATCCATAAAACCATCCATAACCAAGCCCCTCTTCACCTCCAAATCCCCCTCAGACTTCACACTTCCTCCAGACCCATCAGAGAAGCCGACAGAGGTTCTCTGCATGTCCCCCCTACCAAAGCGTCGAGAAGTCCTGGAGGGGCATAAACTAAGAGGATTTGGAGTTGGTCTGTTTTGAAGAGGCCAACTTCTAGTTTGGAATCAGATTTTCCTGGGAGTTGGGAGACTCTCAACTCTTTTTTTTGGCTGCTAAAAGGATGGCCCCGCCCCTTTTCTTTAGTCAGGGGAGGGAAAAGAAATCGTAGAGCTGTGTGGGGAGTTGATTTATTAGTGCTATATCTGTTGGTTTAAGCCATGTTTCTGTTATGGCGCATATGTCCGGTTTTGCGTCTAGGAGATAGTCATTGAGGATCAGAGATTTTTTAGTGATGGATTGTGCGTTGAATAGTGTCAGGGAGAATAGTGCGAGACCTAGGAGTTGAGTAAGAGGTGAAATCATGATTGGAATGAGGGTTTTTGTGGTGCGTGGTCGATATTGCATTGTTGCTTTTCCTGTGTTGAGGAAACTGTGGTGAAGAATGGGGATTGGGAATCCTGGTTGCATTATGATCTAGTTGTGCAGGAAAGGATGGGTTGAGTGCTGGATGAATGCTGGATGAATGCTGGAAGAGACTGGATGAATGATGGATGAATGCTGGAAGGGAGTCACAAGTGGCAGTGCTAGGGGGAGGCTGCCTTCTGAGGGGGGCCTCTGACCTGAGTTCTGGGGCTCACCAAGGTGCGCACTAAGGGTGCGCGGTGCCGCTGAAGGGAGCCCAAATTTAAAGGGCTGAATGGGCAGGCCTCCCAGGCGTCCGCGTGGACGCAGCTCCTGCCCATTGATTGGAGGCTAGGGAGCTCAGGGAGGGTTCGTGGGCAGCCCTGCACGTTGGCGCGTTCCTTCTGATGGGGGGTTTTTTTTTGTTTCTTACTTTTGGAGGAGGACGACCTCTCCTCTCGCGGTCTCCCGGTGTCTCTCTCTTTTGTTTTCCTGTCCCGGCGTCTCTTCCAGTCACTTCTGGTGGGGGTTCCGCTCCCTCTGGTGGGTCCGGGATGGTACAGGAGGTAGGCTTCTGATTTGGAGGAGGCGGTCGGGTCGGCGTGCTAATATAAACTAAATAGAAAAAGTATATAAACTAAGTACAAAAAGTATATAAACTATGTTGTGAGTGATGTGTTTTAGTGGACCCTTAGGCCGACCTGCGAGAGACTGGGGAGAGGTGTACTATGGTCTCTCGGGAGTGACAGGTCGGGAGGCGGATACCAGGCAGGAGGTGGATGTGAGCTTCACCCCGGAAGCCGGTACTCTCCGGGGAGGAGCCCGTAGGAGCCTGGCCGCTGGGACTTAGGAGATCACGGAAGCTGGGGCTAGAGCAGGCAGGCAGGGATCAGAAGACAGGCGGGAACTGAAGCAGGCTCGGACTGCAGCAAGCAGGAACTGAAGCAGAACTGGCTACTGGAACCAGACAGGAACTGAAGCAGGACTGGCTACTGGAACCGGACAGGAGCTGAAGCAGGACTGGCTACTGGAACCGGACAGGAGCTGAAGCAGGACTGGCTACTGGAACCGGACAGGAGCTGAAGCAGGACTGGCTACTGGAACCAGACAGGAGCTGAAGCAGGACTGGCTACTGGAACCGGACAGGAGCTGAAGCAGGACTGGCTACTGGAACCGGACAGGAGCTGAAGCAGGACTGGCTACTGGAACCGGGCAGGAGCTGAAGCAGGACTGGCTACTGGAACCGGGCAGGAGCTGAAGCAGGACTGGCCACTGGAACCGGGCAGGAGCTGAAGCAGGACTGGCTACTGGAACCAGACAGGAACTGAAGCAGGACTGGCTACTGGAACCAGACAGGAGCTGAAGCAGGACTGGCTACTGGAACCGGACAGGAGCTGAAGCAGGACTGGCTACTGGAACCGGACAGGAGCTGAAGCAGGACTGGCTACTGGAACCGGACAGGAGCTGAAGCAGGACTGGCTACTGGAACCGGACAGGAGCTGAAGCAGGACTGGCTACTGGAACCGGACAGGAGCTGAAGCAGGACTGGCTACTGGAACCGGACAGGAACTGAAGCAGGACTGGCTACTGGAACCGGACAGGAGCTGAAGCAGGACTGGCTACTGGAACCGGACAGGAGCTGAAGCAGGACTGGCTACTGGAACCGGACAGGAGCTGAAGCAGGACTGGCTACTGGAACCGGACAGGAGCTGAAGCAGGACTGGCTACTGGAACCGGACAGGAACTGAAGCAGGACTGGCTACTGGAACCGGACAGGAGCTGAAGCAGGACTGGCTACTGGAACCGGACAGGAGCTGAAGCAGGACTGGCTACTGGAACCGGACAGGAGCTGAAGCAGGACTGGCTACTGGAACCGGACAGGAACTGAAGCAGGACTGGCTACTGGAACCGGACAGGAGCTGAAGCAGGACTGGCTACTGGAACCGGACAGGAGCTGAAGCAGGACTGGCTACTGGAACCGGACAGGAGCTGAAGCAGGACTGGCTACTGGAACCGGACAGGAACTGAAGCAGGACTGGCTACTGGAACCGGACAGGAGCTGAAGCAGGACTGGCTACTGGAACCGGACAGGAGCTGAAGCAGGACTGGCTACTGGAACCGGACAGGAGCTGAAGCAGGACTGGCTACTGGAACCGGACAGGAGCTGAAGCAGGACTGGCTACTGGAACCGGACAGGAGCTGAAGCAGGACTGGCTACTGGAACCGGGCAGGAGCTGAAGCAGGACTGGCTACTGGAACCGGGCAGGAGCTGAAGCAGGACTGGCTACTGGAACCGGGCAGGAGCTGAAGCAGGACTGGCTACTGGAACCGGACAGGAGCTGAAGCAGGACTGGCTACTGGAACCGGACAGGAGCTGAAGCAGGACTGGCTACTGGAACCGGACAGGAGCTGAAGCAGGACTGGCTACTGGAACCGGACAGGAGCTGAAGCAGGACTGGCTACTGGAACCGGGCAGGAGCTGAAGCAGGACTGGCTACTGGAACCGGGCAGGAGCTGAAGCAGGACTGGCTACTGGAACCGGACAGGAGCTGAAGCAGGACTGGCTACTGGAACCGGACAGGAGCTGAAGCAGGACTGGCTACTGGAACCGGACAGGAGCTGAAGCAGGACTGGCTACTGGAACCGGACAGGAGCTGAAGCAGGACTGGCTACTGGAACCGGGCAGGAGCTGAAGCAGGACTGGCTACTGGAACCGGGCAGGAGCTGAAGCAGGACTGGCTACTGGAACCGGACAGGAGCTGAAGCAGGACTGGCTACTGGAACCGGACAGGAACTGAAGCAGGACTGGCTACTGGAACCGGACAGGAGCTGAAGCAGGACTGGCTACTGGAACCGGACAGGAGCTGAAGCAGGACTGGCTACTGGAACCGGACAGGAGCTGAAGCAGGACTGGCTACTGGAACCGGACAGGAGCTGAAGCAGGACTGGCTACTGGAACCGGACAGGAGCTGAAGCAGGACTGGCTACTGGAACCGGGCAGGAGCTGAAGCAGGACTGGCTACTGGAACCGGGCAGGAGCTGAAGCAGGACTGGCTACTGGAACCGGGCAGGAGCTGAAGCAGGACTGGCCACTGGAACCAGACAGGAGCTGAAGCAGGACTGGCCACTGGAACCGGGCAGGAGCTGAAGCAGGACTGGCTACTGGAACCGGACAGGAGCTGAAGTACTCACTCATACATAAGAACATAAGAAAATGCCTTACTGGGTCAGACCAAGAGTCCATCAAGCCCAGCATCCTGTTTCCAACAGTGGCCAATCCAGGCCATGAGAACCTGGCAAGTACCCAAAAACTAAGTCTATTCCATGTAACCATTGCTAATGTCAGTGGCTATTCTCTAAGTGAACTTAATAGCAGGTAATGGACTTCTCCTCCAAGAACTTATCCAATCCTTTTTTTAAACACAGCTATATTAAATGCACTAACCACATCCTCTGGTAACAAATTCCAGAGTTTAATTGTGCGTTGAGTAAAAAAGAACTTTCTCCGATTAGTTTTAAATGTGCCCCATGCTAACTTCATGGAGTGTCCCCTAGTCTTTCTACTATCCGAAAGAGTAAATAACCGATTCACATCTACCCGTTCTAGACCTCTCATGATTTTAAACACCTCTATCATATCCCCCCTCAGTCGTCTCTTCTCCAAGCTGAAAAGTCCTAACCTCTTTAGTCTTTCCTCGTAGGGAAGTTGTTCCGTTCCCTTATCATTTTGGTAGCCCTTCTCTGTACCTTCTCCATCGCAATTATATCTTTTTTGAGATGCGGCGACCAGAATTTTACACAGTATTCAAGGTGAGGTCTCACCAAGGAGCGATACAGAGGCATTATGATATTTTCCGTTTTATTCTCCATTCCCTTTCTAATAATTCCCAACATTCTGTTTGCTTTTTTGACTGCCGCAGCACACTGTACCGACGATTTCAATGTGTTATCCACTATTTTATTTATTTATTTATTTATTTATTTTTAATTTTTATATACCGAGGTTCTTATAGAGACTATAAATCACTCCGGTTTACATATAACGATAAACTGCCCAACAGAGATAAGGGGGCTTTACATAGAACAGTGGTACATATGGAACATTATAACTGGATGACAATTTAACATAATGATAATAAATAATATAGAATAGTTTTACTTGTAATTAATAAAATTATGTAATATAAACTGTATAATTTAAATATTTAACTTGGATATAGTGACATATTAACCATGCCAAATATAAATAATAAGATAAAATGAATTTTGAACTTAGAATTTGAATTAGAATTAGAATTAGAATTAGAATAATGAGATAAAATGAATTTTGAACTTAGAATTGACACCTAGATCTCTTTCTTGGGTTGTAGCACCTAATATGGAACCCAACATTGTGTAATTATAGCATGGGTTATTTTTCCCTATAAGCATCACCTTGCACCTTTCCACATTAAATTTCATCTGCCATTTGGATGCCCAATTTTCCAGTCTCACAAGGTCTTCCTGCAATTTATCACTATCTGCTTGTGATTTAACTACTCTGAACAATTTTGTGTCATCTGCAAATTTGATTACCTCACTTGTCGTATTTCTTTCCAGATCATTTATAAATATATTGAACAGTAAGGGTCCCAATACAGATCCCTGAGGCACTCCACTGTCCACTCCCTTCCACTGAGAAAATTGCCCATTTAATCCTACTCTCTGTTTCCTGTCTTTTAACCAGTTTGTAATCCACGAAAGGACATCGCCACCTATCCCATGACTTTTTACTTTTCCTAGAAGCCTCTCATGAGGAACTTTGTCAAACTCCTTCTGAAAATCCAAGTATACTATATCTACCGGTTCACCCTTATCCACATGTTTATTAACTCCTTCAAAAAAGTGAAGCAGATTTGTGAGGCAAGACTTGCCTTGGGTAAAGCCATCATGACTTTGTTCCATGGCTTTACCCAGGGCAAGTCTTGCCTCACAAATCTGCTTCACGTTTTGAAGGAGTTAATAAACTCGTGGATAAAGGTGAACCGGTAGATATAGTATACTTGGATTTTCAGAAGGCGTTTGACAAAGTTCCTCATGAGAGGAACTTTGTCAAACGCCCCATCGCTCTTGCCTCACTCCCAATCGCTCTTGCCCCACTCCCTCCCACCCCTCTCACCTCATTGGCTCATTCACCCCTCATGTTTGCAGCCTGGGCGTTCTGCTAGATAGCCACCACAACTTAACTAAATTCATCAATTCCACACTTAAAGATGGTTTCCTTAAGCTCCACACCTTGAAAAAACTTAAAGCTCTGCTTCACTTCTCAGATTTCCGTACTGTCCTACAAGCCACCCTTCTCTCCAAGCTCGATTATTATAATGCGATACTCCTTGGACTACCCCAATACGCCCTATGACCACTGCAGATTCTCCAAAACTCAGCGGCACGGATCCTCACCAGTGCCCACCGTTGCGATCACATCACCCCACTCCTCAAACACCTTCACTGCCTGCCCATCAACACACGTATCAAATACAAAGCACTAACCATCGTGCATAAATCTATTCCTAACCAAGACCTGCCCTGGTTCAAGGACCATCTGCGATTCCCTGCCTCTAACAGACTCAATCCTGCACCACTCTTTATACCGCCGCTCCTAAAAGTGCAAAGCTCAAATCTACCAAAGAACCTGCTCTCTCTCTAGCTGGTCCCCCCCCTCCTGTGGAACAAGATGCCCCCAAACCTTCGCCTGGAGCCTTGCCCAAAAAGATTGAAACAAAATGTAAAGACTTGGCTCTTCACACACACATACACTTAATTCCCCCACCCTCCCTCCGTAATTTCCATTGTATATAGTAGCAGTGGTCCCCAAACCTGTCCTGGAGGGCCACCAGCCAGTCGGGTTTTTGGGATATCCCCAATGAATATGCATGAGAGAAAATTTACATGTTATGGAGGCAGTGCATGCAAATGTTCTCTCTTGCATATTCATTGAGGATATCCCAAAAACCCGACTGGCTGGTGGCCCTCCAGGACAGGTTTGGGGACCACTGGCATATAGCATGTAACTAATTGTATATATGTTTTTCCTTGTAAATAGCAGGTAACCAATTGTATATCGTTCCCCCCCACCTCAATTACCCTCCCCATGTTATTGATCACTGTTGAAACCTCATTTCTACAGTGTCTTGTTCATCCTTCATTTTTTTCCTTTAATGTTCTTCTGTAAAGCTTCTTGCTATTTTTAGTTCTCTGTAAACCGAGTAGATGTTTCCCAATGTATCTCGGTATATAAAATGCTTAAAATAAATAAATAAACTAAGTACAAAATATATAAACTAAATAGAAAAGATATATAAACTAAGTACAAAAAATGTTACGGTCATGGACCCTTGGGCCTCGGAAGCCCGCGGCTCCCGTGGGAGGAGCCCATGAGAGCCTGAGCCGCTGGGACTTAGGAGAATCCTCTGGGCCAGCAAGTACCGGATACCTGAGATGGAAGCGGTAGAAGACTTGGTCAAAAATCAAAGCGAGGTCAAATCCAGAGGTCAGATGTCGAGTCAGAGCCGGGGGTAGAACCTAGAGTCAGAGTCGTGGGAGCCGGGTCAGTAGCCAATAATCAGACGTCGTAAATCAAATCCGGGGGCAAATGCTTAAGAGGAGTCAAGGGACACAGCCAGGTCAATATCCAGAAGACGCAAGACAATTTCAGCAACACTTTCACACAACAATAAAACTCCTCTCACAACCCTCAAAAGCCTCTCTCCTGCTGCCAGCCCTTTTCTATCCTGAGCTTCCTCCGTGTCACACAGCTCCCCTGTGACCTCAGTGCTTGCTCTGCTGGGCTGCAAAGTTTCAAGGCACAGACACACAAATAATTAAATAACTCCTTAAACCCCACTGAAGGTCCCCAAGAGGTTACATCTCTTGGAGAAACCGGTTACAGGGTCACCAGATGTTCAAAGCCAGAGACTTGGATAAAGAGTGATTATATGGGAAGGGGACTTTAGCCACGTGCACGCCTGCACCACGCGTGGATCTTGGGTTGTACGGGGGGTGGGGGGAGGCATCCTCAGGGGCAGGAATATGACATGCACTGATCGTACGCACATTGTTTTCCCTCACAAAATCTACCTGCAAAGGTTCACAGCGATTTTCTTCCTGTTCTAATAAAACTCCTTCTCCCCCAGCCCCTCTCCAAGATTACTTTGAGGCTGTCTTTGTCTCCAGCACCTCCCAGGCTTCCACCCCCCTCTCTGTAAAGAAATATTTCCTGGCATTTCTCCTGAGTCTTCCCTCTGTCACCCTCATCCTACCACCCCGAGTGCCAGAGCCTCCTTTCTGTTCCTCTTGTGCTTTGATACCTCTGAGGTATTTAAATGTCTCTGTCACGTCTCCTCTAGGCTATATCTGTAAATCTGTCCCCATAAGCTTTGCTATAATCATCACTGGCCGTTTCAGTAGCCACTGCTTGCAGACTGCATTCAGTTTATGTCCTGTTGAAGGTGCAGTCTCCAGGATTGTACCCGGGACTCCAAGGGAGGTCTCACCAGGGATCTATACAAAGGCAATATTGCCTCCTTCCTTCTGCTGACCATTCCTCTCTCTGTCTCTGCACCTTTCTTGCTTTTGCCATCTCCATATCCACCTGTGAGGTTCCCTTAAGACCATCAGATATGTTCACCCTCAGAAAAGATTTGGAAGATTGCAACCAAACGGAGGTTTCCACCAGGCAAAGAGAATCCACAGAGATGGTATATGGAAATATTCATATTTTATTTAGATCATTTGAAGACTTGTATTTTGATTATGTCAGAGACCCGCCGCACCGTTGACCCTATGCTGCATCAGTACTTGACCAGAAATTATGTGTAAAGTTTGTTACATTGCTCTCCTGTTATCTATATTTCACATTCTTGTTAACCTGGTTACTTCTATCCCACTTCTCTCCTTCATTTAGTTTGTTCAGGTTTTGCTGTTTGGACCTCTATCAGTTGTCCTTCTCCCCCCCCCCCCCCAATTCCCTGTTAATTGTACTTTCCACCTTTTTGTTATTATGTGAACCGATATGATGTGTACTTTAATGTTGGTATAGGAAAGCTGTTAAATAAATAAATATATTTTATGTTGCTTACTGATGCCAGTATTTGGCCTCTCATCTGTTATCCCCTACCCAGTACCTGTTTGATGTATTTTCTACCTGCAGTTCTGATGTAAACCGATATGATGTGTCAACTACTACCGGTATAAAAAAAAGTGTTAGGGCCACAGATAAGCGTGAGCAACCTGCACAGCCCCGAGGCTGGCTGTAGTGCAGCCCCATGGCAGGTGAGCTGTGATTGTCACCACTGATGATGCCTCATTCACCGGAGAGGATCCAGTGATTCCATACTGAGATCCCTGAGAGATCTCCCCGTGCACTTTACAGTCTGTGATTGTCACCACTGATGATGCCTCATTCACCGGAGAGGATCCAGTGTTTCCATGCTGAGATCCCTGAGAGATCTCCCCATGCACTTTACAGTCTGTGATTGTCACCACTGATGATGCCTCATTCACCAGAGAGGATCCAGTGTTTCCATGCTGAGATCCCTGAGAGATCTCCCCATGCACTTTACAGTCTGTGATTGTCATCTCTGATGATGCCTCATTCACCAGAGAGGATCCAGTGTTTCCATGCTGAGTTCCCTGAGAGATCTCCCCATGCACTTTACAGTCTGTGATTGTCACCACTGATGATGCCTCATTCACCGGAGAGGATCCAGTGTTTCCATGCTGAGATCCCTGAGAGATCTCCCCATGCACTTTACAGTCTGTGATTGTCACCACTGATGATGCCTCATTCACCGGAGAGGATCCAGTGATTCCATACTGAGATCCCTGAGAGATCTCCCCGTGCACTTTACAGTCTGTGATTGTAACCATTGATGATGCCTCATTCACCAGAGAGGATCCAGTGTTTCCATGCTGAGATCCCTGAGAGATCTCCCCATGCACTTTACAGTCTGTGATTGTCACCACTGATGATGCCTCATTCACCGGAGAGGATCCAGTGATTCCATGCTGAGATCCCTGAGAGATCTCCCCATGCACTTTACAGTCTGTGATTGTCACCACTGATGATGCCTCATTCACCGGAGAGGATCCAGTGATTCCATGCTGAGATCCCTGAGAGATCTCCCCGTGCACTTTACAGTCTGTGATTGTCACCACTGATGATGCCTCATTCACCAGAGAGGATCCAGTGTTTCCATGCTGAGATCCCTGAGAGATCTCCCCGTGCACTTTACAGTCTGTGATTGTCACCTCTGATGCCTCATTCACCGGTGAGGATCCAGTGATTCCATGCTGAGATCCCTGAGAGATCTCCCCGTGCACTTTACAGTCTGTGATTGTCACCACTGATGGTGCCTCATTCACCAGAGAGGATCCAGTGTTTCCATGCTGAGATCCCTGAGAGATCTCCCCATGCACTTTACAGTCTGTGATTGTCACCACTGATGATGCCTCATTCACCAGAGAGGATCCAGTGTTTCCATGCTGAGATCCCTGAGAGATCTCCCCATGCACTTTACAGTCTGTGATTGTAACCTCTGATGATGCCTCATTCACCAGAGAGGATCCAGTGATTCCATGCTGAGATCCCTGAGAGATCTCCCCATGCACTTTACAGTCTGTGATTGTCACCACTGATGATGCCTCATTCACCGGAGAGGAGCCAGTGTTTCCATGCTGAGATCCCTGAGAGATCTCCCCATGCACTTTACAGTCTGTGATTGTCACCTCTGATGATGCCTCATTCACTGGAGAGGATCCAGTGTTTCCATGCTGAGATCCCTGAGAGATCTCCCCATGCACTTTACAGTCTGTGATTGTCACCACTGATGATGCCACATTCACCAGAGAGGATCCAGTGTTTCCATGCTGAGATCCCTGAGAGATCTCCCCATGCACTTTACAGTCTGTGATTGTCATCTCTGATGATGCCTCATTCACCAGAGAGGATCCAGTGTTTCCATGCTGAGATCCCTGAGAGATCTCCCCATGCACTTTACAGTCTGTGATTGTCATCTCTGATGATGCCACATTCACCAGAGAGGATCCAGTGTTTCCATGCTGAGATCCCTGAGAGATCTCCCCATGCACTTTACAGTCTGTGATTGTCACCACTGATGATGCCTCATTCACCGGAGAGGATCCAGTGATTCCATGCTGAGATCCCTGAGAGATCTCCCCATGCACTTTACAGTCTGTGATTGTCACCACTGATGATGCCTCATTCACCGGAGAGGATCCAGTGATTCCATGCTGAGATCCCTGAGAGATCTCCCCGTGCACTTTACAGTCTGTGATTGTCACCACTGATGATGCCTCATTCACCAGAGAGGATCCAGTGTTTCCATGCTGAGATCCCTGAGAGATCTCCCCGTGCACTTTACAGTCTGTGATTGTCACCTCTGATGCCTCATTCACCGGTGAGGATCCAGTGATTCCATGCTGAGATCCCTGAGAGATCTCCCCGTGCACTTTACAGTCTGTGATTGTCACCACTGATGATGCCTCATTCACCAGAGAGGATCCAGTGTTTCCATGCTGAGATCCCTGAGAGATCTCCCCATGCACTTTACAGTCTGTGATTGTCACCACTGATGATGCCTCATTCACCAGAGAGGATCCAGTGTTTCCATGCTGAGATCCCTGAGAGATCTCCCCATGCACTTTACAGTCTGTGATTGTAACCTCTGATGATGCCTCATTCACCAGAGAGGATCCAGTGATTCCATGCTGAGATCCCTGAGAGATCTCCCCATGCACTTTACAGTCTGTGATTGTCACCACTGATGATGCCTCATTCACCGGAGAGGAGCCAGTGTTTCCATGCTGAGATCCCTGAGAGATCTCCCCATGCACTTTACAGTCTGTGATTGTCACCTCTGATGATGCCTCATTCACTGGAGAGGATCCAGTGTTTCCATGCTGAGATCCCTGAGAGATCTCCCCATGCACTTTACAGTCTGTGATTGTCACCACTGATGATGCCACATTCACCAGAGAGGATCCAGTGTTTCCATGCTGAGATCCCTGAGAGATCTCCCCATGCACTTTACAGTCTGTGATTGTCATCTCTGATGATGCCTCATTCACCAGAGAGGATCCAGTGTTTCCATGCTGAGATCCCTGAGAGATCTCCCCATGCACTTTACAGTCTGTGATTGTCATCTCTGATGATGCCACATTCACCAGAGAGGATCCAGTGTTTCCATGCTGAGATCCCTGAGAGATCTCCCCATGCACTTTACAGTCTGTGATTGTCACCACTGATGATGCCTCATTCACCAGAGAGGATCCAGTGTTTCCATGCTGAGATCCCTGAGAGATCTCCCCATGCACTTTACAGTCTGTGATTGTCACCACTGATGATGCCTCATTCACCGGAGAGGATCCAGTGATTCCATGCTGAGATCCCTGAGAGATCTCCCCATACACTTTACAGTCTGTGATTGTCACCACTGATGATGCCTCATTCACCGGAGAGGATCCAGTGATTCCATGCTGAGATCCCTGAGAGATCTCCCCATGCACTTTACAGTCTGTGATTGTCACCTCTGATGCCTCATTCACCGGAGAGGATCCAGTGTTTCCATGCTGAGATCCCTGAGAGATCTCCCCATGCACTTTACAGTCTGTGATTGTCATCTCTGATGATGCCTCATTCACCAGAGAGGATCCAGTGATTCCATGCTGAGATCCCTGAGAGATCTCCCCATGCACTTTACAGTCTGTGATTGTAACCACTAATGATGCCCCATTCACCAGAGAGGATCCAGTGATTCCATGCTGAGATCCCTGAGAGATCTCCCACCCACTTTACAGTCTGTGATTGTCACCACTGATGATGCCTCATTCACCAGAGAGGATCCAGTGTTTCCATGCTGAGATCCCTGAGAAATCTCCCCATGCACTTTACAGTCTGTGATTGTCACCTCTGATGATGCCTCATTCACCGGAGAGGATCCAGTGATTCCATGCTGAGATCCCTGAGAGATCTCCCCATGCACTTTACAGTCTGTGATTGTCACCACTGATGATGCCTCATTCACCGGAGAGGATCCAGTGTTTCCATGCTGAGATCCCTGAGAGATCTCCCCATGCACTTTACAGTCTGTGATTGTCACCACTGATGATGCCTCATTCACCAGAGAGGATCCAGTGTTTCCATGCTGAGATCCCTGAGAGATCTCCCCATGCACTTTACAGTCTGTGATTGTTACCTCTGATGATGCCTCATTCACCGGAGAGGATCCAGTGTTTCCATGCTGAGATCCCTGATAGATCTCCCCATGCACTTTACAGTCTGTGATTGTCACCTCTGATGATGCCTCATTCACCGGAGAGGATCCAGTGTTTCCATGCTGAGATCCCTGAGAGATCTCCCCATGCACTTTACAGTCTGTGATTGTCACCTCTGATGATGCCTCATTCACTGGAGAGGATCCAGTGTTTCCATGCTGAGATCCCTGAGAGATCTCCCCATGCACTTTACAGTCTGTGATTGTCACCACTGATGATGCCTCATTCACTGGAGAGGATCCAGTGTTTCCATGCTGAGATCCCTGAGAGATCTCCCCATGCACTTTACAGTCTGTGATTGTCACTACTGATGATGCCTCATTCACCGGAGAGGATCCAGTGTTTCCATGCTGAGTTCCCTGAGAGATCTCCCCATGCACTTTACAGTCTTTGATTGTCACCACTGATGATGCCTCATTCACCAGAGAGGATCCAGTGTTTCCATGCTGAGATCCCTGAGAGATCTCCCCATGCACTTTACAGTCTGTGATTGTAACCTCTGATGATGCCTCATTCACTGGAGAGGATCCAGTGTTTCCATGCTGAGATCCCTGAGAGATCTCCCCATGCACTTTACAGTCTGTGATTGTCACCTCTGATGATGCCTCATTCACTGGAGAGGATCCAGTGTTTCCATGCTGAGATCCCTGAGAGATCTCCCCATGCACTTTACAGTCTGTGATTGTCACCACTGATGATGCCTCATTCACTGGAGAGGATCCAGTGTTTCCATGCTGAGATCCCTGAGAGATCTCCCCATGCACTTTACAGTCTGTGATTGTCACCTCTGATGATGCCTCATTCACTGGAGAGGATCCAGTGTTTCCATGCTGAGATCCCTGAGAGATCTCCCCATGCACTTTACAGTCTGTGATTGTCACCACTGATGATGCCTCATTCACTGGAGAGGATCCAGTGTTTCCATGCTGAGATCCCTGAGAGATCTCCCCATGCACTTTACAGTCTGTGATTGTCACCACTGATGATGCCACATTCACCAGAGAGGATCCAGTGTTTCCATGCTGAGATCCCTGAGAGATCTCCCCATGCACTTTACAGTCTGTGATTGTCATCTCTGATGATGCCTCATTCACCAGAGAGGATCCAGTGTTTCCATGCTGAGATCCCTGAGAGATCTCCCCATGCACTTTACAGTCTGTGATTGTCACCTCTGATGCCTCATTCACCAGAGAGGATGCAGTGTTTCCATGCTGAGATCCCTGAGAGATCTCCCCATGCACTTTACAGTCTGTGATTGTCACCACTGATGATGCCTCATTCACCGGAGAGGATCCAGTGATTCCATGCTGAGATCCCTGAGAGATCTCCCCATGCACTTTACAGTCTGTGATTGTCACCACTGATGATGCCTCATTCACCAGAGAGGATCCAGTGTTTCCATGCTGAGATCCCTGAGAGATCTCCCCATGCACTTTACAGTCTGTGATTGTCACCACTGATGATGCCTCATTCACCGGAGAGGATCCAGTGATTCCATGCTGAGATCCCTGAGAGATCTCCCCATGCACTTTACAGTCTGTGATTGTCACCTCTGATGCCTCATTCACCGGAGAGGATCCAGTGTTTCCATGCTGAGATCCCTGAGAGATCTCCCCATGCACTTTACAGTCTGTGATTGTCACCACTGATGATGCCTCATTCACCAGAGAGGATCCAGTGTTTCCATGCTGAGATCCCTGAGAGATCTCCCCATGCACTTTACAGTCTGAGATTGTAACCACTGATGATGCCTCATTCACCAGAGAGGATCCAGTGTTTCCATGCTGAGATCCCTGAGAGATCTCCCCATGCACTTTACAGTCTGAGATTGTAACAACTGGCTGGGGGGGAAAGGCAAGTCTCCTTAAATGGCTTACAGGATCACTGCTTGGAGAAAAATGGCAGGTCTCCTTTACCCAGTTTACAGGATCACTGTCAGGGGGGGGAGGCAGGTCTCCTTTACCCAGTTTACAGGATCACTGTCGGGGGGGGGAGGTAGGTCTTCTTTACCCAGTTTACAGGATCACTGTCGGGGGGGAAGGCAGGTCTCCTTCACACAGTTTACAGGATCAGTTTTTTTTGGGGTGGGGGAACTGCAGCTATCCTTTACACAGTTTACAGGATCACTGTCGGGGGGGGGGAGGCAGGTCTCCTATACACAGTTTACAGGATCATTGTCGTGGGGGGGGGAGGCAGGTCTCCTTTACACAGTTTACAGGATCACTGTGGGGGGGGGGGGTGGGGAGGCAGGTCACCTATACACAGTTTACAGGATCACTGTCGGGGGGGGGGGGGGGGAAGGCAGGTCTCCGGTTCAGTTTACAGGATCACTGGCTGGCGTGGGAAATGGCAGGTCTCCTTTACAAGACCTACAGGATCACTGGCTGGGGGAAAGGGAGGTCTCCTTTACACGGTTGACAGCATCACTGGCTGGGAGAAACGGCAGGTCTTCTTTACACGGTTTACAGGATCACTGTCAGGGGGAAATGGCAGGTCTCCTTTATAGTAGTAGGCCTAGTAGTTGGTTCACCATTGAACCAACTACTAGGCCTCACACTACTTTCAGTAACCCTTTTCAACGCACAATCCTTAACTAAAAAAACACACATCCTCAACGACTATCTCCAGGATACAAATCCAGATATCTGTGCAATTACAGAAACCTGGCTAAAAATACTGATATTGCTCTAATCAATCAACTTCCTATTCATAGATATGACATCTTCACCTTCCACAGACACAAAAAAAGAGGAGGCGGCCTTCTCCTAGCTACCAAGAAAGAACTCAAACTATCCACACATACTATCAAGACTGAGTCTAAATTGGAATTGGGATTAGTCAAGTCAAAACAACTACAAATTCTACTAGTCTACGCTCCTCCCGGAGTTCTAGAAACAGACCCCTCGTCACTCATAGAATCCATCGTGAAACATATCAACTTAGACCTCCCAACTATGTTCTTAGGTGACTTCAATCTTCACACTGACATTATACCTCCCTTCTCAAACTGCGAAGCGCTCCTCACCACCCTCAGTGCTATGGGATTCACGCAGATCATTAATAGCCCTACACATAAAGCAGGACACACTCTGGACTTAATTTTCATCAATTCTAATTTCTCCTGCACATAAATACCTTCTTGCACACCAATCCCCTGGTCAGACCATTTCTTGATAGAATCCTCCTTTTCCATAGATAAACAGACACACACTTCTCCTCACCTTTCTACTATTCAATTCAGGAAACCATGCCCATCTGAAATACTTAGTGATCAGCTCTCCAAGGAACTCATGAACCTAGACCTTTCTAATCCTGACTCAGCCCTATCTTCCTGGCATAAGATCACGGAAACAGTTGCTAACAAATGGTGCCCAATAGTCTCTAAAACAATCAATCCTACAAAAAAAGGTAATCAACCCTGGTTTACCCCTAAACTAAAACAGATGAAACAGGAGCTACGTCACAGGGAAAATATATGGCGAAAAACCCCCAACACAACTACCCTGTCTAAGTACAAAGGCTTTCTACATCACTACAGGACCTCTATTCTACTAACAAAAAGGGAATTCTATGCCAACAAAATTCATCATTTCCAATACGATGCCCAGGCCCTGTTCGCATACGTTACTCAAATCACAAAATCAACTCCTCCGTCTATCCCAGACAAACAAGCTCTATCTAAGGCTAATGAACTTGCTTCATTTTTTCAACAGAAGATCCTGAATACGCTCGCCCTTCTACCACCAAATACTCTACCTCTCACCTCAGACAAGAATCCTCAATCACTCAAGGGAGCCAAGCTCGACAGCTTCGAATCAATATCCTCCAAAGAGATTGAATCCCTTCTAAAAAGACAAAAACCATCTAGCCATCCTGCAGATAACATCCCATCAAATCTCTTGCTTCTCATTCCAAACACGATCTCAGGACCTTTGACAAGTATCATAAATTGCCTTTTAACCCAAGGGAGTTACCCTGACAGCCTAAAAACCTCGTCACTCAAACCCCTCCTCAAGAAACACAATTTAGACCCTAATGAACCAGCCAACTTCAGACCCATCTCCAATCTTCCATTTTTAGCCAAACTAACAGAGAAGCTGGTAAACACCCAGCTTTCAGAATACCTAGAAGATCACAATATCCTACACCCTTCACAATATGGCTTCCGCAAAGCACGCAGCACAGAAACCCTCCTTATTTCACTTACAGATCATATTATAATAGGTCTAGTCAAAGGCTACTCCTTTTTATTAGTCCTGCTAGACATCTCGGCGGCATTTGACACCGTCAACCACGCCATCCTCCTGGATCGCCTAACAGATATTGGTATCTCCGGATCAGCCCACAGTTGGTTCAAATCTTTCCTCTGCAATAGATCCTTCAAAGTTAAAATCAATAACAAAGAATCACCATTAACAAAATCCACCCTTGGCGTACCACAAGGATCATCCCTTTCTCCAACTCTTTTTAATATTTACCTCCTCCCCCTTTGCCAATTGCTAACCGACCTTAATTTAATTCCTTATCTGTACGCAGACGACGTGCAGATTCTTATCCCTATTACAGAATCTATTTCAAAAGCACTCACCCACTGGAATAACTGCCTTATTTCTATCACCAGCCTCCTCAATAGATTACATTTGGTCCTTAATGCCTCGAAGACTGAGCTCCTCCTCATCTCTGCAAACGAAGAAAATATTCCCCTACCATCCCCACACAACGCATACATCACCCATAAGCAGGTGAGAGACTAGGGGTAATTCTGGATAATAGACTAAACCTAAAGAAAATGGTCAATACCACAACCAAAGACTGCTTTTACAGACTCCAGGTTCTGAAACGACTCAAACCACTTCTATTTTTCCAAGATTTCAGGACAGTCCTCCAAGCATTGCTATTTGCCAAGATAGACTATTGCAGTGCCCTTCTCCTTGGCCTCCCCAAATCGACCACTAAACCACTGCAGATGATACAAAATGCTGCAGCGAGATTACTGACCAACACCAGCCGCGGAGATCACATCTCACCCATCCTCAGAAACCTACATTGGTTACCAGTAAATTTTAGAATCCTTTACAAATCAATCACCCTAATACACAAATCCATCCATCATCAACTCCAACTCGACCTTGAAATCCCCTTCAAACTACACTCCTCCAACAGACCAATTAGAGATAATCACAAAGGTACTTTGAATTACCCCTCAACTAAAGCCTCACGCCTTTCCTTGACGAAAGACCGAGCTTTTTCAATAGCAGGACCGTCTATTTGGAATAACATCCCTTCAAGCCTCCGATTAGAACCCTGTCTCATAACGTTCAGGAAAAAACTCAAGACGTGGCTATTCCACCAAGCCTTCGATGATCCTCCAGACAATCATTAGCCGTCTTTTCCCTCACCTGGACGTAGAAGATTGAGGTCCTCTATCCATTCGAACGAAGGACTCTGGCACTCACTGGTTAAAGCATCTTATGCTCTAACCCAAATTCCTTTTTGTATTATGTTTTAATTCCTTCTGCCTTTACCTTTCTTCCAGCTTTTAAGCTTCCCAAGTTTTTACTCCTTGTTAAATGTAACTTTGCCTTATTCACCTCTCTTGTTAATTACTTTTATTTATTATTTCAGTTATACCCTTGTTTTATGTAAACCGATCCGATATGGTTATTACTATGAAGGTCGGTATAAAAAAGTGTTAAATAAATAAATAAAAATATGATTTACAGCATCACTGGCTGGGGGACATGGCAGGTCTCCTTTACACGGCTTACAGCATCACTGGCTGGGGGACATGGCAGGTCTCCTTTACATGGCTTACAGGGTCACTGCTTGGGGGAAACAGCAGGTCTCCTTTACAAAACTTACAGGATCACTGGCTGGGGGGGAAAGGCAGGTCTCCTTTACACGGCTTACAGCATTACTGGTTGGGGGACATGGCAGGTGTCTTTTACATGGCTTACAGGATCACTGCCTGGGGGAAACAGCAGGTCTCCTTTACAAGACTTACAAGATCACTGCTTGGAGAAAAATGGCAGGTCTCCTTTACATGGCTTACAGGATCACTGCCTGGGGGGGGGGGGGGGGGGGAACTGCAGCTCTCCTTTACACAGTTTTCAGGATCACTGTCGGGGGGGGGAAGGCAGGTCTCCTTTACACAGTTTACAGCATCACTGGCTGGGGGACACGGCAGGTCTCCTTTACATGGTTTACAGCATCACTGGCTGGGGACACGGCAGATCTCCTTTACATGGCTTACAGGATCACTGGCTGGGGGAAACGGCAGGTCTCCTTTACATGGCTTACAGGATCACTGGCTGGGGGAAACAGCAGGTCTCCTTTACAATGCTTAGAGGATCAATACCTGGTGAGAAACAGCAGGTCTCCTTTACAAGGCTTACTGGATCACTCTCTGGAGAGAAACGGTGGATCTCCTTTACATGGCTTACAGGATCACTGCCTGGGGAAATGGCAGGTCTCCTTTACACGGCTTACAGGATCACTGGCTGGGGGACATGGCAGGTCTCCTTTACATGGCTTACAGGGTCACTGCTTGGGGGAAACAGCAGGTCTCCTTTACAAGACTTACAAGATCACTGCTTGGAGAAAAATGGCAGGTCTCCTTTACATGGCTTACAGGATCACTGCCTGGGGGGGGGGGGGGGAACTGCAGCTCTCCTTTACACAGTTTACAGGATCACTGTCGGGGGGGGGGGGGGAGGCAGGTCTCCGTTACACAGTTTACAGCATCACTGGCTGGGGGACACGGCAGGTCTCCTTTACACGGTTTACAGCATCACTGGCTGGGGGACACGGCAGATCTCCTTTACACGGCTTACAGGTTCACTGGCTGGGGGAAATGGCAGGTATCCTTTACACAGCTTACAGCATCACTGGCTGGGGGACATGGCAGGTCTCCTTTACATGGCTTACAGGGTCACTGGCTGGGGGACATGGCAGGTCTCCTTTACACGGCTTAGAGCATCACTGGCTGGGGGACGTGGCAGGTCTCCTTTACATGGCTTACAGGGTCACTGCTTGGGGGAAACAGCAGGTCTCCTTTACATGGCTTACAGGTTCACTGGCTGGGGGAAATGGCAGGTCTCCTTTACAATGCTTAGAGGATCACTGCCTGGAGTGTAACGGCAGGTCTCCTTTACATGGCTTACATGATCACTGGCTGGGGACATGGCAGGTCTCCTTTACATGGCTTACAGGATCACTGCCTGGGGAAATGGCAAGTCTCCTTTATATGGCTTACAGGATCACTGGTTGGAGAAAAATGGCAGGTGTCCTTTACATGGCTTACAGGATCACTGGTTGGAGAGAAATGGCAGGTCTCCTTTACATGGCTTACAGGATCACTGGCTGGGGGAAACGGCAGGTCTCCTTTACAATGCTTAGAGGATCAATACCTGGTGAGAAACAGCAGGTCTCCTTTACACGGCTTACTGGATCACTCTCTGGAGAGAAATGGTGGATCTCCTTTACATGGCTTACAGGATCACTGCCTGGGGAAATGGCAGGTGTCCTTTACACGGCTTACAGGATCACTGCCTGAGGAAATGGCAGGTCTCCTTTACACGGCTTACAGGATTACTGCTTGGAGAAAAATGGCAGGTCTCCTTTACATGGCTTACAGGATCACTGGCTGGGGGACATGGCAGGTCTCCTTTACACGGCTTACTGGATCACTCCCTGGAGAGAAACAGTGGATCTCTTTACATGGCTTACAGGATCACTGCCTAGGGGAAACAGCAGGTCTCCTTTATATGGTTTACAGGATCACTGCTTGGAGAAAAATGGCAGGTCTCCTTTACATCGCTTACAGGATCACTGTCGGGGGGGGGGGGAAATGGCAGGTGTCCTTTACACAGTTTACAGGATCACTGTCGGGGGGGGAAGGCAGGTCTCCTTTACACAGTTTACAGCATCACTGGCTGGGGGACATGGCACGTCTCCTTTACACGGTTTCCAGCATCACTGGCTAGGGGGCCCGGCAGGTCTCCTTTACATGGCTTACAGGATCACTGGCTGGGGACATGGCAGGTCTCCTTTACATGGCTTACAGGATCACTGCCTGGGGAAATGGCAGGTCTCCTTTACATGGCTTACAGGGTCACTGCCTGGGGGAAATGGCAGGTCTCCTTTATATGGCTTACAGGATCACTGCCTGGGGAAATGGCAAGTCTCCTTTACATGGCTTACAGGGTCACTGCCTGGAGCGTAATGGCAGGTCTCCTTTACACGGCTTACTGGATCACTCCCTGGAGAGAACCGGGGATCTCCTTTTCATGGCTTACAGGATCACTGCCTG
Source organism: Rhinatrema bivittatum (assembly GCF_901001135.1). Lineage (NCBI taxonomy): Eukaryota > Metazoa > Chordata > Amphibia > Gymnophiona > Rhinatrematidae > Rhinatrema > Rhinatrema bivittatum. Next base: position 8,765,543 of record NC_042616.1, on the reverse strand, counting down.
GGGAAATGGCAAGTCTCCTTTACATGGCTTACATGGTCACTGCCTGGAGCGTAACGGCAGTTCTCCTTTACACTGCTTACTGGATCACTCCCTGGAGAGAAACGGTGGATCTCCTTTACATGGCTTACAGGGTCACTGCTTGGGGAAAACGGTGGATCTCCTTTTCATGGCTTACATTATCACTGGCTGGGGGAATGGCAAGTCTCCTTTACATGGCTTACAGGGTCACTGCCTGGAGCGTAACGGCAGGTCTCCTTTACACGGCTTACTGGATCACTCCCTGGAGAGAAACGGTGGATCTCCTTTACATGGCTTACAGGGTCACTGCTTGGGGAAAATGGCAGGTCTCCTTTACATGGCTTACATTATCACTGGCTGGGGAAAACGGCAGGTCTCCTTTACACGGCTTACAGGATCACTGCTTGGAGAAAAATGGCAGGTTTCCTTTACACAGTTTACAGGATCACTGTCGGGGGGGGAAGGCAGATCTTCTTTATACAGTTTACAGGATCACTATCGGGGGGGGGGGGAGGCAGGTCTCCTTTATACAGTTTATAGGATCACTGTCGGGGGGGAAGGCAGGTCTCCTTTACAAGACTTACAGGATCACTGGCTGGGGGACACGGCAGCTCTCCTTTATACAGTTTACAGGATCACTGTCGGGGGGGGGGGGGGGTTGCTCTCCTTTATACAGTTTACAGGATCACTGTCGGGGGGGAAGGCAGGTCTCCGGTTCAGTTTACAGGATCACTGGCTGGCGTGGAAAATGGCAGGTCTCCTTTACAAGACTTATAGGATCACTGGCTGGGGGGGAAAGGCAGGTCTCCTTTACACGGCTTACAGCATCACTGCCTGGGGAAATGGCAAGTCTCCTTTACATGGCTTACATTATCACTGGCTGGGGGAAACGGCAGGTCTCCTTTACACGGCTTACTGGATCACTCCCTGGACAGAAACGGTGGATCTCCTTTACATGGCTTACAGGGTCACTGCCTGGGGAAATGGCAGGTCTCCCTTACACGGCTTACAGGATCACTGCTTGGAGAAAAATGGCGGGTCTCCTTTACATGGCTTACAGGATCACTGTCGGGGGGGGGGGAAGGCAGGTCTCCTTTACATAGTTTACAGGATCACTGTCGGGGGGGGGGAAGGCAGGCCTCCTTTACATAGTTTACAGGATCACTGTCGGGGGGGGGGGGGGGGAGGCAGATCTCTGGTTCAGTTTACAGGATCACTGGCTGGCATGGGAAATGGCAGGTCTCCTTTACAAGACTTACAGGTCACTGGCTGGGTGGAAAGGCAGGTCTCCTTTACACGGTTGACAGCATCACTGGCTGGGGGAAACGGCAGGTCTCCTTTACACGGTTTACAGGATCACTGCCTGGAGGACATGGCAGGTCTCCTTTACATGGCTTACAGGGTCACTGCCTGGGGAAACGGCAGGTCTCCTTTACACGGCTTACAGGATCACTGCCTGGGAAAATGGCAAGTCTCCTTTATATGGCTTACAGGATCACTGGTTGGAGAAAAATGGCAGGTCTCCCTTACACGGCTTACTGGAGAGAAACAGTGGATCTCCTTTATATGGCTTACACTAGGATCACTGCTTGGAGAAAAATGGCAGGTCTCCTTTACATGGCTTACAAGATCAATGCCTGGGGAAATGGGAGGTTTCCTTTACACGGCTTACAGGATCATTGCTTGGAGAAAAATGGCAGGTCTCCTTTACATGGCTTACAGGATCACTACCTGGGGGAAATGGCAGGTCTCCTTTATACAGTTTATAGGATCACTGTCGGGGGGGAAAAGGCAGGTCTCCTTTATATGGCTTATAGGATCACTGTTTGGGGGAAACGGTAGGTCTCCTTTACATGGTTTACAGCATCATTGGCTGGAGGACATGTACGTCTACTTTACACAGCTTACAGGATCACTGGCTGCTGGAAACGACAGGTCTCCTTTACAAGACTTACAGGATCATGGGCTGGGGTAAACGACAGGTCTCCTTTACACGGATTACAGGATCACTGCCGGGGGGAAATGGCAGTTCCTGAGCATACCCAGCTCAGTCCAGACCAGTGGGTTATGCATCCGCACCAGCAGGGGGAGACAGAGAAGAAAACTTTGAGCACTGCCCTATAACCGAGTGCCTCCTGCAGTCCCTCAGTATTTCTCTGACTCCAGCAGATGCTAGAGATGCAAACCTGCAGTCTAGAGTTAGAAGGAAAATACTAAGACTTTATTAAGATAGATTAGAGTTAGACTAAAGTGAGACTTCGCTTCCTGAGGTGTTAGGCACCTTCGTGGGCGATCCCTATCTGGAAGCCAGGCAACTGGAGGGGGGAGGACGCTCCCATCTGAGATTCGCCTACAACAGTCTAGTGGTTTGATAAGCAGGGGCTCCTGGTTCCCTCAAACACTGCAGACCTTTTACCTCACTGCTCCTCCACCACATCAATTAAAGATTTGCAGGAAAGGATTTCATCTCTCAGTCTGTCCTGGCGGCTGGAGCGGGGAGTGGGCCTGGAACCTCTGGAGTGGGTGGTGCTGTCTACAGAGGCCAGTCTGTCCGGCTGGGGGGGGAGGGGGTGGTATATTTAAACAGGTCTGCCCAAGGGGGGGTCTGGTCCCAGACGGGGAGAGCACCTGGGTCCATCGACCGCCTCGAGACCGGAGCCGTTCGCTTGGCCCCCTCCGCGCGTTCTTCACTCTGGTCAGAGACAGGATGGTGTGAGGGTTCTCGGACAACGCAACGACAGTGGCCATACATCAACCGGCAAGGGGGGTGGGGGGTACAAAGAGTCCCGCGGTAGCGCTAGAAGCAAGGCACAGATCCACCTGAAAGGAATTGAAAGGGGTGGAGAAGGTTCAGGCAGATTTTCTCAGCAGGCGGCAGCTAGGACCCAGGGGGATGGGAGTCGTCTCTCGGAGCGTGGAACCTCATTTGCGCCAGGTGGGGGGGGGGGGGATGACCTCGACTCCATCTGTTGGCAATGAGAGCCAATGCGAAAACAGAGCGCTCTTCGGCCATGGTGGCGAAGTGGGGGGCAGTAGGTTTGGACGCCCTGGTGTGTCCGTGGCCCACGGGGAATTCTTCTTTTTCAGCCTTTCCACCGTGGCCTCTGATCGGTCGCTGCTCCGTCGTCATGGCAGCGCAGTTCTGGTGGCCTTGTTACCGTCAGAAAATAGGCCCCAGAAACTGTTCCGTAAAGAAAGACTTTTATTGCATATGCAAGACACAGCTGAGAACAATGGCTCAGAAACTGCATGCCCCTCCTCTTCAGGAGCTGGCTCTTATACATTCCACAATCCTTATGTTTTACACATGCGTTCTACGCATTGCTGAGCAAGCATATCCCAGCTGAAGGGGCTACTGACCCCCTCCCTAGACAACCTGGAACTTTCGTGAAGCTTCTGCAGGAGAGGCTGCTGGGACTTGCAGTTCTGGAAAGGAATTTGCGAGTCTGCAGCAATACAGCCCTTCACATAATACATCCATTGTTCTAATCTAGGTTACAGCAGTGAAAGCTTATCATAGAATAAGAACAGCGAAGCCAAAAATGAAAATGTGCAATGTGCTGACAGAGAGTTTCTCAATGTCCTAATTAGTAATTACAGCTGTATTGCAGACTGTAAGTAAACCCGTCATGAAGCAGGGAATTCTGGTACATGAAGTCCTGTTTGGCAGGAGTTTCAGGTTGTCCTCTATCAGGTTGAAGCCTTCAGCCCCCTTCATTCCCCCCTTTGATACTTATCATTCTCTATGAAAAGTATCACACCATCACAACGCAGCTGTGGAGCTGAAAGAAACAGAAACAAGAAAAATTAGCAAATTGAATTCTCAGGGGGCCCTAATTTCCCAAACAGTCCGATGGTTTCTTCACGGGTTTGAGACGGATGGGCCCTATTGGCTCCACCCCCCTTTGTAGCCCGAACTTGTCATGTATGGGAAGATGGCCCAGGATAAAACATGAGGATGGTTAAACAGGTTCTTTAGGCTCAGAGGAATACATGTACAGTGACAGGAGCTGCGTGGCTGTTTTGCGTTCAGCAATGTCCTCCATCATCCGACGAAGGCGATTTGAGCAAGAAAGGAATAATACAGGGTCCTAAAAGACAAAACAGAATTAAACTGGCTAGGATAACAAACAAGCTCTTAAATCCACCGATCATGGAAAACCAACTACGGAATCCGTTGGCCCATCCCAAGCACTATTCCACTGCTGGACAGGGACGTGTGCCATCTTGACCATGCGATCAGTGATGTCTTGGATAACCTTGCTTTGGTCATCTACCTGTAAACAACAATTGGAGAGGTTAAATGTTCCACAAACCCTCCTTCATGGGCCAGAAGGTAATCTAAAACCAGTCTATTCTGGTACACTACAGTCATAATCTTGGTATTTTGTTTTGCCCAGAGTTTAAGAGCGAAAGCAGTGTAGTTGGTGATGAGCTCCAGTGCCTGAAGCCTGATGATTCGATGCAATTAATACTGCTTGGAAGGGTTCCCAAGCTCCCTTTTTTTGCTGCTTCATCTGCTCTCTGATTTCCTTGACAATAGAGTTTGATTTCCTGGTGTATGCTTTGCAATGCATTACAGCCACCTTGCAAGGTAGCCAAACTGCGTCTAGTAATTCATGTACTTCAGGTGCATTGTTCAATTGTTTTCCTTCTGCAGTTAAAAATCCTCGTTCTTTATATAATGCTCCATGCATTTGAATTGTAAGGAAGGCATATTTAGAGTCTGTATAGATATTTACAGTTTTTCCTTCTGCCAACTGCAGAGCTCGATTAAGGGCAATTAGTTCAGCTTTTTGTGCAGACGTTGGAAGAGGTTGAGCCTCAATGATTTCATCTTCGGATACTACAGCATCTTCAGCAGAACGTATCCCATGAATGATTTGGCTGCTCCCATCAGTGAATAAAGTCCAAGCTCCTTGCCAGGGTTGATCCCTCAGGTCTGGCCTACTGGAATGTATTGTAGTCATGACTTCTTCACAGTCATGGGCAACTGGTTCAGGTACCGGCATAAGAGTGGCTGGATTCAAGTTTTTGCTGTCTTGTATTTGAATTTCAGGTGTTTCACACAGTAAGGCTTAATACTTGACGAGACGTGAATTAGTCATCCATTTTGGTCCATGAGTCTCTAGTAGTCCTTGAATAGTATGAGGAGTTGTTACTTGTAAAGTCTGTCCAAATGTTAATTTAACAGCTTCAGGTATCAGTAAACATGCAGCAGCAATGCTTCGAAGGCAACCAGGCTATCCTTTAAAAACATTGTCCATTCCTTTTGACAAATATGCAACAGGTCGTTCCACGAAGTTTGAGTCAATACCCCAATGGCCATGCCTTTCTTCTCATCTATGAACAGATGAAATGGTTTTGTTATATCAGGTAACCCTAGAGCAGGGGGTGAGATCAAGGCTTCTTTTAGTTGATGTAAATTCGTTAATTCTTGTTTTTTTTCCACTGGAAGGGTTGAGATTCTGCTTCTTTGCCTCGTAGTTTATCATATAATGGTTGAGCAATAATTGCATAGTTAGCAATCCAAAGTCTACAATATCCTGCAGCTCCCAAAAATGCACGGAGTTCATTCTTACAGGTGGGTACAGGTTGATGTCTTATAGAACTAGTACGAGAGATTCCAAGTCGACGAGTGCCTTCTCTGAGACAAAAACCCAAATATTCTGCTTCTATTTCACAAATTTGCGCTTTCTTTTTACTCGCACGATACCCTTTCGAGTACAAAGTTTTCAACAAGTATAGGGTTGATACCGCACATTCATGGTATGCTTCCCTAAATATCAAGAGATCATCCACATATTGTACAACTGGCATATTGTACACATGGTCCTTGGCCAGTTGCTCCGAGAACAGAGTGGGTGAATTTTTAAATCCTTGGGGTAGGCGAGTTAAGTATACTGCTGCTTTTCTCCAGTTTGCGCATTTTTCAAGTGAAGGCAAAAATTTTCTGACATTCCTCTGCTATTGGAACAGAGAAGAAAGCATCTTTGAGATCAATAACACTGTACCATTTGGAACTAGAAGAAACTTGAGCCAGGATTGAATACGGATTTGGCACGAGTGCTACCAAATCTGCCACTTGAGTATTTACTTTTCTTAAATCTTGTACAGGTCGATAGTCGTTAGTACCAGGTTTCTTTACTGGTAACAAAGGCGTGTTCCACTCAGGTCTGGTTGCTTCCAGGATTCCCTGCTTCAGGTGTTTCTGACTCAGATCCGATTATTGCATCTGGTGGCATATGGCACGGGGTATTGGGTTTGGTTAACTATTTGGGCACCTTGCTTTAGTTCGATCCAGACTGGGGGCGTTCACGACTAATCCTCCAGGACAATTCCCGTCTCTGTCAATGATGGGGTGTCTTCTGGCTATTGACTGGTTGAGGAAGTAATCTCCATTTCTCCCTGAGGGGGCAGATGAGTATCACTGAATGGTCCCCGAAGGAGGCTTTAACTTCCCCTGTTGGTTGAAATCTCAGTGTGGCCTGTAGTTTACACAGCAGGTCCCGTCCGATAAGGGATACCATGGTCCCGCCTACTTGTACAGTTCATTCTTTCTGCAGAGGGGCAGTGAGTACCTGACCTGAGGCACCCACTATAGAAACAGTCTCTTTCGTCGGGGGGCCGATTGGTGCAGTCATGACAGATCGTTGGCCTCTGAGTCCCAACAGGCCCCTGATTTTGTTGTTTTCCGTGAATTTCCACCAGAGGGTCAGTGGGGATTCTTCCCTCCCGGTCTCTTCAGGCTGTATGCTCTTTGTCGCCTCCCCCGCCATCTGCCAATGGGGGTTGTCCGATCTCCTTCCTCCTCGGCCCCTTTGTGTCGGTGCAGGTCCATTTTTGTCGTTAGTATTCACTGCAGGGCTCCCGTATTTCTTTTGCCATTCTTCACAGTCTCTCTTCCAATGGCCTTCATTTTTGCAGTACGCACACTGATTCTTTCCCAAGGGGGGTCTTGTTCCCCCTCCTCTTCACGGTCTGCCATTGTCTTGGCTCCTTCCCGTCGAGTGTCCTCGAGAGCGGCGGCTAACAGTCACTTTCTCCTTCATACGTCTACTTGCTTCTCTCTTTTCTCTTCCACTTCTCTATTTCCACATACCTGGTCTGCCATAGCTTTTAACTGGCTGAGGCTCATGCCCTCAAAGCCTTCGGCCTTCTGCAGCTTCTTTCGGATGTCAGGTCTCTATTATTAAGTTCCTGGTTGCAGGGACGGGCCCTTTTCTTCTCTTCTTGATCCCTGTTCCCATACATCTCAAAATACGATGAAAAGATCACAGTCCATCTGGAAATTGAATAGGTGACCTGCGCCTGGAGGCGAATCAGTTCTGACGAGGCTGAGAAGCTGCAAAACATTGCTTCCTACATACTTGTAAGTTTGGCATTGGGTTAATTCAATAAAGTTTAGATCTGTAGGCAAGGATCCAGGGGGGCGCTTTAGGTGTGCAGGAGTGATGATCAAACCCTTGGAAGCCTTGTACCAATTACATTGCAAACACTAAGAACATATGGTAATAGCCAGAGCCCAGCCCCCACCAGTGGTAAAAGAACATAATTGCAGTATATATATGTATACATGTGTGTGTGTGTGTGGGGGGGGGGGGGGGGGGCCCACTACTTTATCATTTGGGCCGAATCATATTTGATCTTGTTCCTAATCTTGCATAGTGGCCCCTCCTCTTGCCCACAACTTCCAATAATCCTTATCTTGCGCCTGCCACTGAATCAAAATTTTTTAATATTAAGTCTTTGTTTTCTCTGTGTTTTTACAAACGGCATCCTATAATTCCCACAGTCAGAATTGCATGCTTTGTCTTTTCTTGCCAGTTCCTTAAAACAGGGAGTAGCCCTGCATATTTAACAAAGCTTTAACAAAAGGTCCCATTCTTAATCATTTCTCCTCTAATTTTCCCAGAGACAGCTTCAAAATAAACTGCGTCAGCAAAAGAGAGTTCATACTTTATCATGCGTTCCAATGTAACTTTTAAATAACAGATAATATATAGGAAACAAGTAAGAACAATAATTAACATGGTATTAGAGAATATTCTTATTGTACAGGTGCCCTGCAATAGATGAAAAAAACAATAAATAATTGACTAACCTGTGGATGTATCGAGTGAAGGATAAGCATAGGGAGGACACTGGGATAGAAGATATGAGAAAACTGAAAACTTCTGATTAACAACGCCAGCATTGAAACGCACAGCCATATTGAATGCACTAACATCTGACACGCAATGAAATGCACTACGCACTACGTACTGACATATTGACACGCAGTGAAACGCACCACCATTTCACAACTACACTTTTGTACTGTAATAATGAATCTGCTGCCATAAAATGTCCATCATATCATGTCTGTCAAATGACATATGCAATGCTCTGATTGTAAACTACAGATCATCTTGTGAGTAATCAAGGAAATGCAAAACGCACTATCTTACTTATAATTGACACATTCGAAGTTTACCTTTTAATACAATGAATGCAGGAAACACATCTCTACTTTAATAACAAACTAAAATATCTTAACTCTCTGGATTAAGTAATGAAGGATCTTGTGCAGCATCTGTAAACCAAAAATCTCTTCCTATTAGGGTTTAAAACAATTAAAAACAATTAAAAAATCCCTGGTACATGTGCTTGCAATTCACAGATAGCAGTTACATACATCACAATCCTTAATTAATAATTTGAAAACCCAAACGTACCAGAGAAATGCTTTAGGGGTTAAACTGCCCCGCTGAGAAGCAGCCTCTGCCCAGCCAAACTAGTTAACTCTCCGGCTCCTAGTGCTCTTTGTGCATAACTAAATAATTCCCAATCACTTTTAATAAGTTTTCCTTAAGTAAAAATAGTCTACATCACCAGAATAGATCAAAAGAAATAATGCATTTTATCACAAAAAGAAATTTCTCTAACCGATCTACCACAGCAGAATTTTTTTTTTTTTTAAAGGTACCTTACAGACAGACAGACACTCTCCTTCACACAACAAGAAACCTGTTCCCAAATTTTCCAAAATCGCGGTGGTCTTCAGAGCGTGATTCCTACTAGCCACTGCGCGGGGCTTGATCAAGGCCCCCTCGATCCTTCGTGATAATGGATTGGCTAGTAATTTAGCCTTATCTTAGTTCTAATCTTATTTCTTATCTTATTTCTTTCTTTTCCCAAAATACTTGCCTGAAAAGTTCTTCCGATCGTCAAGAAAGCCTTCTTTCCAGATCAACCAATCCCAAAGGTCTCAGAGGATCTCCGTGGAATGACCCCCTCAGAGACCTGATCACTGAACTCAGCGGTGGCCACTCACCAGGCAAGTCTGGGGGATCACTCCGCCACAAAATCTCCCGGACCGATTGGGGGGCCAATGTGGCTTCCCCAGGGCCCCGGTCCCATCTGGGGTGCCAAATGTTACCGTCAGAAAATAGGCCCCAGAAACTGTTCCGAAAAGAAAGACTTTTATTGCATATGCAAGACACAGCTGAGAACAATGGCTCAGAAACTGCGTGCCCCTCCCCTTCAGGAGCTGGCTCTTATACATTCTACATTTCTTATCTTTTACACATGCGTTCTACGCCTTGCTGAGCAAGCATATCCCAGCTGAGGGGCTACTGACCCCCTCCTTAGACAACCTGGAACCTTCGTGAAGCTTCTGCAGGAGAGGCTGCTGGGACTTGCAGTTCTGGAAAGGAATTTGCGAGTCTGCAGCAATACAGCCCTTCACATAATACATCCATGGTTCTAATCTAGGTTACAGCAGTGAAAGCTTATCATAGAATAAGAACAGCGAAGCCAAAAATGAAAATGTGCAATGTGCTGACAGAGAGTTTCTCAATGTCCTAACTACAGCTGTATTGCAGACTGTAAGTAAACCCGTCATGAAGCAGGGAATTCTGGTACATGAAGTCCTGTTTGGCAGGAGTTTCAGGTTGTCCTCTGTCAGGTTGAAGCCTTCAGCCCCCTTCAATAATATAATAAAAATAGTAACTCCATGCATCTGTGATTTACCTTTTGGGCAGGGAAGGGGAGCTCTGTCCCTTACAGGGTCACCTTTGAATGTATGTGACGGGGTCACTAGGTCATTGTATAATAAAAATAGTAACTCCATGCATCTGTGATTTACCTTTTGGGCAGGGAAGGGGAGCTCTGTCCCTTACAGGATCACCTTTGAATGTATGTGACGGGGTCACTAGGTGATAGTATAATAAAAATAGTAACTCCATGCATCTGTGATTTACCTTTTGAGCAGGGAAGGGGAGCTCTGTCCCTTACAGGGTCACCTTTGAATGTATGTGACGGGGTCACTAGGTGATAGTATAATAAAAATAGTAACTCCATGCATCTGTGATTTACCTTTTGGGCAGGGAAGGGGAGCTCTGTCCCTTACAGGATCACCTTTGAATGTATGTGTCGAGGTCACTAGGTGATAGTATAATAAAAATAGTAACTCCATGCATCTGAGATTTACCTTTTGGGCAGGGAAGGGGAGCTCTGTCCCTTACAGGGTCACCTTTGAATGTATGTGACGGGGTCACTAGGTGATAGATAATAAAAATAGTAACTCCATGCATCTGTGATTTACCTTTTGGGCAGGGAAGGGGAGCTCTGTCCCTTACAGGGTCACCTTTGAATGTATGTGACGGGGTCACTAGGTGATAGTATAATAAAAATAGTAACTCCATGCATCTGAGATTTACCTTTTGGGCAGGGAAGGGGAGCTCTGTCCCTTACAGGGTCACCTTTGAATGTATGTGACGGGGTCACTAGGTGATAGTATAATAAAAATAGTAACTCCATGCATCTGTGATTTACCTTTTGGGCAGGGAAGGGGAGCTCTGTCCCTTACAGGGTCACCTTTGAATGTATGTGATGGGGTCACTAGGTGATAGTATAATAAAAATAGTAACTCCATGCATCTGTGATTTACCTTTTGGGCAGGGAAGGGGAGCTCTGTCCCTTACAGGGTCACCTTTGAATGCATGTGACGGGGTGACTAGGTGATAGTATAATAAAAATAGTAACTCCATGCATCTGAGATTTACCTTTTGGGCAGGGAAGGGGAGCTCTGTCCCTTACAGGGTCACCTTTGAATGTATGTGACTGTCACTAGGTGATAGTATAATAAAAATAGTAACTCCATGCATCTGTGATTTACCTTTTGGGCAGGGAAGGGGAGCTCTGTCCCTTACAGGGTCACCTTTGAATGTATGTGACGGGGTCACTAGGTGATAGTATAATAAAAATAGTAACTCCATGCATCTGTGACTTACCTTTTGGGCAGGGAAGGGGAGCTCTGTCCCTTACTGGGTCACCTTTGAATGTATGTGAAGGGGTCACTAGGTGATAGTATAATAAAAATAGTAACTCCATGCATCTGAGATTTACCTTTTGGGCAGGGAAGGGGAGCTCTGTCCCTTACAGGGTCACCTTTGAATGTATGTGACGGGGTCACTAGGTTATAGTATAATAAAAATAGTAACTCCATGCATCTGAGATTTACCTTTTGGGCAGGGAAGGGGAGCTCTGTCCCTTACAGGATCACCTTTGAATGTATGTGACGGGGTCACCAGGTGATAGTATAATAAAAATAGTAACTCCATGCATCTGAGATTTACCTTTTGGGCAGGGAAGGGGAGCTCTGTCCCTTACAGGATCACCTTTGAATGTATGTGACGGGGTCACTAGGTTATAGTATAATAAAAATAGTAACTCCATGCATCTGTGATTTACCTTTTGGACAGGGAAGGGGAGCTCTGTCCCTTACAGGGTCACCTTTGAATGTATGTGACGGGGTCACTAGGTTATAGTATAATAAAAATAGTAACTCCATGCATCTGTGATTTACCTTCTGAGAGCGCTGCTCCCTTCCTCAGGTCAGTGATCATGTGATTAATGCACTGTGCTTCTGTGGATCAGTTTATGCAGAAATACAAGACAAATCCTGCTCAGGGCAGATAGAGAAAGCAGGAAAAGAAACCAGGCTTCCTAGGACTCTGCTTAATGCTGATTTTATTTTGGATGGATGATTTCATGTGCTCTATAGTTAATCATTTCTACCTCAATACAAGAGGCTCAGTGACACAATGATGCTTCATGATACAGAGGTACAGGAGAGAATCTGAGAGGTGATCTCTCATACTGCAGGTGCTGTGCTCTGATCTTTGCCCGCTCAATCCGTTATCCCTTTTTCCAAATCAACATCTACGAAAAATCCCAGTGACCCCATTGGTTCTCTTACAGACACCGCATCCGACCTCATCCAGGACTGGAAGCTGCAGGCTGGGTAACTCATGTGCTGCTCTGTCACCCACAGAACCAGAGCCCAGTGCTGACCTCCCTGACCCGGGCAGCCATAGCTGTGGCCAATGGACAGAGAGCCAGTGACCGGGAGGAGCAGCAGTTATGATTCAGTTGGTGGTGAGTTGAAACAGGATTTATGTATATGGGGCAATGAATTGGTTAGGCTAAGCTTCTAAGGCTTTTTATCACAGTAATGTTCTGTGAATATTTAGAGATATGAATCATGAACTTTGTGATTATGGGATCATTAAATGCCCTTCATTCTGCAGCCATAATTAGGAAATGAGTTGGGTCCTGCTGCCCTCTGCTGGTGGTGCCTCAGTACTGCACGTTAGGTGAATGGTTCTGCAGGAAGGCCTCCAGGTTTCTGTGGTGTTTCAGGGGTGGATTCTGCTGCAGGGCTTTTAAGATTCTGTGGCACACTTACATACATCTCACATACATGGGTTTCTTGTAAACACTGGGGTCCCTGTGCACCTCCCTCTGATGTCTGTCTTCTCTTCCCTGCAGACACTGATCTCTCTCCTCACCCCGTCCCTTGCCATTCTCCGCTCCCTCATCGTTAGCCGCTTGCCCTGGTGCTGCTATTCCGAGCCTCCTTTGGCTCCTTATGCCCTTGCTTACTGTGCCAGTCAAGCTCTCGTCAGATTAGCAGGCACTGGCAGCAAACACTTCAGAGGAGGCAGAGCTGTGTAATACCGGGGGAGGCTCAGAGCAGGGGCAGCCTGTGCCGCCTCTACCAGTGAGAGAGCGATGGTAGGAGAGAGGTCGGTGGGAGTAACGGGTCCCTGTGCAGGGAGGAGGAGAGGAAACGAGGCTGCCGGTATCAGAGGGCTGGGAAGAGGGGAGGAGAGAGCTTGTTCTCCCAATTCTGCAGGAAAGAGGAAAATTATGGGACAATTCCTGCAGGAATCTGCGGGTCAGGGCATCCATCTGTCACTGTTTGGACCCACAGGAAAAGCAAGGAAATCAAGAAAGAGCTAAAGGTATTAATGCTTGAAGGAAAGGGTTTCTGATTTTTAGCATGATGGAGTTTTATTTCTCTGGTGAGCAGCGAGGTTGTTGGGAGCCGAGGTGTCTCCTCTGAGCTGCGGGTCAGGGTTGTGTCAGAGGACCCCTCTTCCAGGCTCCATGGCTGCTTAGTTTTCATTTATAGGTTTTTATTGGTTTCTTTGGAGGGCAGTCAGAGGGAAGCACGCAGGGGCCGGATGTACCATTCTGATAAACGTGCCCTGGCTTACAGAAGCAGCCTGAAACACACTGCTCGGTACAATTCCTCGGTGACTCGACATTCAGGTCATGGGCACAGTTTTTCTGCTCATAGGGATTCCCACAGGTTTTATACTCGCTATTCTCTGGACAAGGACCTTGGCACTTACTCTCATGCACACACTCCTCAGATATATCATCTTTAAGCACATATCCCGGATCGCAGAAGCAGCCATGGACACAGTAAGGTGTGCATTCTGGGGCCGTGTCAAAGCGATTGTAGCAGTTCCTGGGACAGGCAGATCCACATTCATTATACGTCTGGTGCAATCCACATTGTTCTGCAGTGGAAGAAAGAGTTATGTGTTAGTCTCATGCAGATTTTTACTCGCTAGTGTCTCCAGCTGGGGTTTTTGATGTATTCATTAGCAGCCGTGAACCTCTTTTAGGTCAGAATACAATGGGTATCATCTTAATCTGTCAGATTTGCTGCTATTACTCTTCTTAACACTTAGGTTATGTCAGAGAGGCTCCATCCGGAGGTCAGAGGGTGTTTTATATATAAATCATATGAAGGTGCAAGGCCCTATGGAGCCCACGCCAGTCCTTAATAACACAGAGCTCCAGAGCAGCGCATCTGAAAATCACTGGGGCCTGAGTGCTGAGGCCTCTCTCACTCGTTCCTTCTCCCTTCCCCACAGAACATCTTGGGTCCTCACCTAAAAACAGCTCAACCCCCTGATATCATCCCCTCTCATTTTCACACCTCACCCAATCTGTGGATCTCGGCACCAGCAGCCACCCCCCTTGCAGACCTCAGGAAAGCTTCTGGTGCAGCAGATCTCAGTGATCCAGCAGCACAAGGAAGCTGTGGCTACTGGTTTGGTTCCTGATGCCAACAGCAGAAGCAGACAGTGAGGTCCTTATTCAGAAAAGCAGCAGGTGGATCAGTCTGGATAGTTATTCAAACAAGTTTCCCTCTGAATATCTGGGAAAACTAAAGTTATCCAGATAATGCTGAATATCAGCGTTACCCAGGCACTTGGATAAATCAGGGTTAAACTGAGATTTAGCCACCTGAACACTTACCTGGATACATCACAGGCAGTCACAGACAATATATAATCTAGGAAACCAGTGAAGGTCACAACAAGGAATGCTATGAATTTCTTGTCCATTTTACAAGTTCTTCCTGTCCCTTTCTCCAAAGAAACAATTCATCTGCACCACAGATAGGAAACTTCAGTCATGGAGTGCCATAAACAGATCTGGGTTTCAGGATATCCACAATGAATATGCAGGAGGTAGATTTGCATATAATGTAAGGCAGTGCATGCAAATATACCTGATGCATATTCATTGTGGGTATCCTGAAAAGCAGACCTGGCTGTAGCACTCCAGGAACTGAGTTACCTACCCCTGATCTACAGCAAATGTAATTCATCTCCATTCCCTCCTCAGCTACACTTATTTATCATTTGCTTTCCTTTACATTAAAATTTCAGTTCTTTGTAATATAAGGTTTTGTGTATTGTGTAATCTAGGAAAAGGTGGGGGGAAGGGAGATGGGTAACTAACCAACAAGCAGAAAAGGGATCTTCCCTCTCAGTGTACAGGTGTGCGGTGGCTTCTTGTAGACCCGGCCGTGTCTGATCAACCAATGTGAAACTCAGGAATTGCAGCTATGACCCCACACTCTCAGATCTCACCAAAGCATAACCTCCTACCTCCCGTCATTGTACCTGTGATATGAGGTCACAGACAGACGGACGGACGGATGCAGTCTCCCATATGGCGTTCTTCCCATACTTCATGCAACAATGCTTAGAAAGCAAATCCCTTTCTGCACATAACACAGGCCTCCGTATGGATAGATAATGTTACTTAGCAGAGTTGGTGACTTTAATATGCCAGATGTAGACTGGAAAATCCCATCTGCAGAAACTAAAAATAGTAGAGCGATAGTGGATGCCATGCAAGTATCTTTGTTCAAACAAATGGTATTGGAACCCACGAGAGAAGGAACTATACTCGACTTAGTGCTCACTAATGCAGATAATGTCTCTGATGTCCAGGTGGGTGCCCACCTCAGCACCAGTGATCATCAAACGGTATGGTTTAATATCACTAAAAGAATATGGAAAAGAACCACAAAGACCCAAGTTTTACAGTTCAAAAACACAGACTTTGAGGAAATGGGGAAGTACCTGGAGGAAGAACTAAAAGGATGGGAGAATGAGAGAGATGTGGATCAGCAGTGGACCAATCTAAAAGGAGCAATCACCAAGGCAACTGCTCTATATGTTAGAAATGTAAAGAAAAGCAAAAGAAAATTGAAACCTATCTGGTTCTCAAAGGAGGTGGCTGACAAAATTAAAGCTAAAAGAACAGCGTTCAAGAAATATAAAAGATCCCAAAGGGAGGAGCACAAAGAAGAATATTTGTTTCAACTGAGGGAGACAAAGAAATTAATCAAGTTGGCAAAATGTCAAGCGGAAGAGAGGATTGCCAAGGAGATAAAAAATGGTGACAAAACATTTTTCAGATACATCAGCGAAAAGAGAAAGGTCCAAAGTGGTATAGTGAAATTGAAAGGTGGTAATGATCAATGTGTGGAGAGAGACGAAGAAATAGCAGAAATATTAAACGAATACTTCAGCTCTGTGTTCACTAAAGAAGACCCTGGAGAAGGACCATCTCTACACAACAAGAAACTGGAGGGAAGTGGAATAGATGAAAATCCTTTTACAGTAGAAAATGTATGGGAAGAGCCAAAGAATCTGAAAGTGGACAAAGCCATGGGGCCTGATGGGATTCATCCAAGGATAATGAGGGAGCTCAGAGATGTTCTGGCGGGTCCGCTGTGTGACCTGTTCAATAGATCCCAGAAACAGGAGTGGTACCAAGAGATTGGAGAAGAGCGGTGGTGGTCCCGCTTCACAAGAGTGGGAACAGGGAGGAGGCTGGCAACTTCAGACCAGTTAGCCTCAGTTAGTTAGACCAGTTAGTGGTGGGAAAAGTAATGGAGTCACTGCTGAAAGAGAGAATAGTGAACTAACTACAGTCAGGAGAATTGATGGACCAGAGGCAACATGGATTCACCAGGGGAAGATCCTGTCAGACAAATCTGATTGACTTTTTTGACTGGGTAACCAAGGAATTGGATCGAGGAAGAGCGCTCGATGTCATCTACTTGGATTTCAGCAAAGCTTTTGATACGGTTCCGCACAGGAGACTGGTGAATAAAACAAGAAGCTTAGGAGTGAGTACCGAGGTGGTGACCTGGATTGCAAATTGGTTGACGGACAGAAGACAATGTGTGATGGTAATCGGAACTTTCTCTGAAGAGAGAGCGGTTTTAAGTGGTGTACCGCAAGGATCGGTTTTGGGACCGGTCCTGTTCAATATCTTTGTGAGCGACATTGCGGACGGGATAGAAGGTAAGGTTTGTCTTTTTGCGGATGACACTAAGATCTGCAACAGAGTGGATACGCCAGAAGGAGTGGAGAGAATGAGACGGGATTTAAGGAAACTGGAAGAGTGGTCAAAGATATGGCAGCTGAGATTCAATGGCAAGAAGTGCAAAGTCATGCATATGGGGAGTGGAAATCCGAATGAACTGTATTCGATAGGGGGGGGGGAAAGGCTGATGTGCACGGAGCAGGAGAGGGACCTTGGGGTGATAGTGTCTAATGATATGAAGTTTGCGAAACAATGCGACAAGGCGATAGCAAAAGCCAGAAGAATGCTGGGCTGCATAGAGAGAGGAATATCGAGTAAGAAAAGGGAAGTGATTATTCCCTTGTACAGGTCCTTGGTGAGGCCTCACCTGGAGTACTGTGTTCAGTTCTGGAGACCGTATCTACAAAGAGACAAAGACAAGATGGAAGCGGTATAGAGAAGGGTGACCAAGAAGGTGGAGGATCTTCATCGGATGACATACGAGGAGAGATTGAAGAATCTAAATATGTACACCCTGGAGGAAAGGAGGAGCAGGGGTGATATGATTCAGACTTTCAGATACTTGAAAAACTTTAATGATCCAAAGACAGCGACAAACCTTTTCCGTCGGAAAAAAATCAGCAGAACCAGAGGTCACGAGCTGAGGCTCCAGGGAGGAAGACTAAGAACCAATGTCAGGAAGTATTTCTTCACGGAAAGGGTGGTGGAATGCCTGGAATGCCCTTCCGGAGGAAGTGTGAAGTCTAAAACTGTGAAAGACTTCAAAGGGGCGTGGGATAAACACTGTGGATCCATCAAGTCTAGTGGGCGTAAATATAGAGGAGGCGGTAAAACACTGCACGGAGCGGCAGTAGTCACAGAGGCATTCACGGAGCGCAATGTGGCCAGTGGTTTGTGTTCCACCTTCACGGAGCGGAAGGATGGAGGGCTGCCATCTCCAAAAACAAAAAAAAAACCAAAACAACAAAAAAAACAACAAACAAACAAAACAGAGGTGGGTAAGAGTATGGGGCAGGGGTGTGGCCGCTTGTTGCAGGCGGTTGCTACCCCTGTTTGAGCTGGATGTTCACTGGGATGCGGATACGGCGCTGCTCTCTGCATTGGTGGAGGGGTGGAAGGGAATTGGGGCCGGAGGGTGCTGGAAGCCAATAGTGATGGGTGGGAGGGAGAAAAAAAGGGGGGGGGGGGGAGATTAAAAAAAAAAATGGATAAAGTGCGTAGCTTGCTGGGCAGACTGGATGGGCCGTTTGGTCTTCTTCTGCCGTCATTTCTATGTTCTATGAGTATATTTTAAATAAGTAGTTATCTGAGTCTCTTACTTTTTGCCAAAGCTGCTGTCATCTGTACTTCCAGAAGTAAGGCAGGTAATGCTGGAATTAGAACAGTAATAATTAGCATCGTTACATGTACTTCTCTCTATTTTATAACATTTAAGGGACTGTGGGGGAGCATTAGACTTGCAGGGGCACCAGAGCAAAGCCCACAGGAGCTGGGGGATGGGCTTCCCCACTGCAGGAGGCCTCAGGTAGTGGAATAAGGGGTAGCGGGGCACAGTGATGGCAGCAGCAACAGCAGTGGACAGGCTGGTGAGGTTTCCCAGGCACAGGAAGACGAGGCCCGAGAGAGAAGAGGTTGACTGAGAGGAGAGGTACGTTGGGAAGGAGGAGGAGAGAGGCGATACATGAAGGGAGGGGTAGGTAAGAAGGGAGGGAAGACAGGGAAGGGATGAGTGAAGGGGTGGGAAGGATTGGGGCAGGTGATCAGAGATACAGTCCTTATTACAATTGCTCTTCAGGCTTATTTTTGGGGTATAAACCCAGCACAGAATTTGAGCTATGAACTGAGGACAGAAACGTCTTGGCCTTTTGGTTAAGATTGAGAGCCTACCAGCCGCCCCCACTGAGGGCATAAGAGCAAAGCTTTGCCATACTGGGTTAGACTAAGTCCATCAAGTCCAGTATCCTATTTCCAGAAGTGGCCAGTCCAGGTCACAAGTACCTGGCAGGATCCCAAGGGGTAGATAAATATCATCATGCTTATCCCAAGAATAAGCAGTGGATTTCTGCAACTCTGCCTTAATATTGTTTTATGGACTTTTCTTCCAGGAACTTGTTCAAGCCTGGGCCACCTTCAGTCCTACAGAGGGAAAGAGCTCTGTGGGCAGGACCCTGCTGGGAGGGGAATAAGAATGTGAGCCAAGTTGGGATCAGGAGGCCCCGCGTCTCCAGGAGAAGGCAGCTCCTGACCCTCTCTGAGAAGTTGTCTTAGAAGTAAACTGTAAGGGTTGGCAACTATTATTAGCAACATTTTCTTATTATGTTGATAAAAGTTGAAATTGCATGAGAATGGGCTGGAGTCAGGGTGGTTCCTGCTCCGGCCCACTAGATATCGCTCAGTCATCCTCACGTATGGTGTCAGGTCGGGGATTTTCTCTGTGCAAGGCACAGAGAGAAAGCCAAGTCTCCAGGGAAGACTATAAATGAAAGTTTGTTGGGTGTGTGGCCTGCCAAGCAGTTTGGAGGCAAAGCAGTGTGCACAAGAGCACACAGAAGTAGAAGCAGAAAGAAAAAAAAAGTTTGTATTCCCCTGCCTAAGGAACGGACTAGGAGGGCTGCAGAGCAGTGAAACATTAAAGCCTGCTGGTTCCAAGAAGAGCGCACAAGAAAAAAAAAAAAAAAGAAGGGAAACTGCCTTTAAAACAGAGAGTGTTCTGTGGGGCCAGCAAAGAAGTTAGGGTTAGGTTTTCAGCAGACTAAGGAGGCAAGCTCCGCTTGCAGTTAGGGTTCATTCGCAGTGAAGTTAGCACTGGAAAAGCAGGAGGGGTTTTTTTTACCTTTACATAGAAGAAGAAAAGAAAAGAGAAAGAAAACTAGTGGTATAAAGGAGCTGTGCATAAACAAGGCAATGTCCCTACAGAGACACTGAAACTACCAATGTGTGTGTGTCTGTGTGTGTGCTCAAGGTGCAATCACCAAGGACAGAAGCAGGAGTTGGACACCTTCCAGGAGGGCATCCACCTCAAGGACAGTCTATGGTGAGCACCCAGGAACTGGAGCAGCGTCTCCATGCCAGGGTGAAGGAGCTCAGGCAGCAGCTAATGGAGCAGGAGACGTCAGGAGGCAGTGAAGGGGGAACGGTGAGAGACTGCAGTCTGAAATGTTGTCATGCATCGGGTGCAGGAACTGAGCAATACTCTGAAGCAGCTGCAGGAAGTAAAAGCAGCACAGATGGATCTTGTGCCCTGGGAAACGTTTGATGCTATGCAGCAGACACTGAAAAGAACCATGCACAAGAGGTAAAAGCACTGAGGCAGCAGGAGGTGAATACGTGCAGGTGAAGGAGGCACTAGAAAGAGACATTGCTGCATCCCAGGACCACCTGGCAGAGAAGGTGGCTGCTGTCCAGGCTAAGATAAGGACCTAGAGTTATACCTAAGCCTGCAGACGAGGGAAGTACTAGAGCTTTGGCATAAATTAGAGTTTTCTAAACTAATGGATGCCGGAGACACTTTGAGCCAATGCAATAAAGTGCACTCAGCCTAGCTTTTAATCTGCAGTTGGATTTGTGTTTTGGACATGCTAGACTAACACCCGATGTAAGAAGGGGATTAGCACATCCAAACAACGCATGGTTAACAGATCCCATCACATGTAAATACTATGTAGATGAGTCTATTAGCTATTACTCCCGACATGGGAAATTTAGCGCCAGCCCTGGAGCTGGCATTAAGTCAAAGCGTGAGTCTTTGGTTACTCTTACTTAGTATCGTTGTGATATTAAGAGCTACTGCTTGTGGTGATAAAAGTTAAAGGAAAATCAAATGGGCTGAGAATCAAAAACCTAAATTTCTGGGTGCACAGTGTACACGCAAAATGGGCGATGCTCTTTTACACGGCAGGTTATTTAAATGTGGCATGAGGCGCCCAGGAGAGCTGGATGTGCACGCGTTAGGAAAATGGGCGCTCAGTATGATGATATTGCAGCGGCCCCTTCTATTTTTGGGATAGAAGAAGTCAGTGGTGTGCACAAAGTGCTCTATTGAACCAGGAGCATGAAAATGAGATCAGCAGAAGGCAAAAAAGTTTAAAAAACGCTGCAGAGTCTCATCCAAAGGAAGTTAATGGGGTGTAAAAGATTTTTAGAGAGAAGGACTCCGGGGAAAACCAGCTTGAGTACGCCAAGAAGGAGAAAACAGAGGTGATAGAGCTTTGGAAGTTCAAGCTGAAGTCAGAACAGCAACATGTAATGGGAAAGTTTAAAATCAGCCAAGACGCTGAGAGATCCGCTCTGGCAAAAGAGATTCTTGCTGTAAAGTGTTCGCCTTTAGGCACCATGAAAGGTGTTTTGAGGAAACTAAGTGAGTTGTAAAATGGCCTACACCAGGTTGGTGTAGGCCATTTTACAACTCACTTAGAAGCAGCTGAAAGAAAATTGGTAAACCTTGCCCTATTTATTACAGGAAGCCATTTCTGAAGGGAACTTGGCTATTTGGACACTGAAAGAGAAACCTGAAGCAGCGCGGAGATACCAATAAAGAAAGTGAAATGGGACAATGTTGTCAGAGAAGCCAGACCTCTGTGGTAGCCAGGATGAGAAGAAGACGTCTGCTGAGTGTCGTTTCCAAGATTCTTCGGAGAAAGAGCTCCAAGTGTGGAAAGAGAATTGGGAACCAAGAGGCTGCAGGATAGAAAGAAAAGTTGGAAGACAAGAAGAAGAGAAACTGCAACAGCAGCAGCCAAACGAAGTCCCAAGAGTCCTAGCAGAGGAAAAGTGGAAGTCTGAGCTCCAGATGGACTCCAAAAAAGAACTATGGGTGCCCCCTGGGAGAAGGACCCAGCGGATGATGGTACCAGTCTTGTTTGGGTAACCCTAATGTGCGGGGTGAGCATGACCCTAGAACCCCGATTCCAAGCCTTGCTGCTGGAGGCCAGATGAGGGGGATTGGGGATGTGAGGCACTTTTCTGGATGGGATACAGGGGAAGCGAAAAATGCTCAGACCAATGGGTCCAAGCTGGGGGGGGGGGAGATATGAATTGAAGTGCCCCTGTTTTCCTCCTCTTTGCATGCGTGGGACCAGGCATTTAGCCTGGACCACCTTAACTCCTAAGGAAGAGAGAGTCCTGGGGAAGGGGAATAAGAATGTGAGCCGAGCTGGGATCAGGAGGCCCCCCACGTCTCCAGGACTAGGAGTTCCTGACCTTCTCTGAGAAGTTGTGTTGGAAGTATAATGATAAGGTAGGCAGTTACTGTTAGTATTAATTTCTGATTATGTTCATAAAAGTTATTTATTTTATTTATTTATTTATTTAAAGTTTTTCTATACCGGCATTCGCGATGGGTATCGCATCATGTCGGTTTACAATTAACAAGTGAAGAGGTAACAAGAGGTCATAAATAACAATAAATAAAATAAATTATAGAGGTAGTAGTAATGTTAAACAATATATAAGTGAAAGTAAAGGGTTGCAGTTACAATAAAACAAGGGAGTAATATAACTTGGAATAGAGAAAAGAAGCAGGGGTTTTAACTAGATACAAATGATACAAATATGCCTATCAATGCATTTGAGGTAAAAGTTAAATTGCATGAGAATGATACAAATATGCCTATCAATGCATTTGAGGTAAAAGTTAAATTGCATGAGAATGATACAAATATGCCTATCAATGCATTTGAGGTAAAAGTTAAATTGCATGAGAATGATACAAATATGCCTATCAATGCATTTGAGGTAAAAGTTAAATTGCATGAGAATGATACAAATATGCCTATCAATGCATTTGAGGTAAAAGTTAAATTGCATGAGAATGATACAAATATGCCTATCAATGCATTTGAGGTAAAAGTTAAATTGCATGAGAATAGGCTGCAGTCAGTGTGATTCCTGCTCCAGCCCACAAGATATCACTCAGTCCTCCTCACACCTAGGTACACTAACAGCTTTTTCAACATCCACCAGCAAGGAATTCCGGAGTTTAATTATGCATTGAGTAAAAAAATATTTTCTCCTATTTGTCTTAAATGCATCACCTACTAATGTGAAAGAGGTTAGAGTTGTTCAGCTTGGAGAAGAGACGGCTGAGGGGGATATAAAAGAGGCCTAGCAAATCATGAAAGGATTTGAACAGGTAAATGTGAAATGGTAATTTACTCTTCTGGATAATACAAGGACTAGGGGACACTCCATGAAGTTAGAAAGTAGGACATTGAAAAAAATTGGAGAAAATTCTTTTTCACTCAGCACACAATTAAGCTCTGGAATTCATTTCCAGAGGATATGGTTAAGGCAGTTAGTGTAGCTGGGTTTAAAAAAGGTTTGGAACCGTTGCTGGAGGAGAAGTCCATAAACTGATATTAATCAATAGGGAATAGCCACTGCTTGTTGCCGGCATTCATACCACAAGATCTATTTAATGTTTGCGTACTTGCCAAGTACTTGTGACTTGGATTAGCCACTGTTGGAGACAGGATACTGTGCTTGATGGACCCTTGGTCTGACCCAGTATGGCCTATCTTATGTCCTTATGTTCTTATGTTGTGTCATTGAATGTCCTCCAGCTTTGTACTTTTTGAAAGACTAAACAACTGATTAATGTTTACTTGTTTCATTCCACTCAGTATTTTTTAGACCTTTATGATATCTCCCCTCATCCATCTCTTCTCTAAGCTGAAGAGTCCTAACCTCTTTAGGCTTTCCTCATAGGGGAGCTGTTCCATCCCCTTTATCATCTTGGTCGCCCTTCTCTGAACCTTTTCTAACTCTGCTATTTCTCACAGGACAAGCAGGATGGTAGTCCTCACATATGGGTGACATCATCAGGATGGAGCCCAATCACGGAAAACTTCTGTCAAAGTTTCCAGAACTTCTGTCAAAGTTTCCAGAACTTTGACTGGCCCCTACTGGGCATGCCCAGTATGGCACTAACCCTGCAGCCAGCAGGGGTCCCCCTTCAGTCTTCTTTTTTCCGCGCAGCAGTAGCCTCGCGGTTTAGGAGCTCTGAAGAGATTCCTGACAGGAATTTTCCTCACGGACTTAATAAAAATTAAATTGCCCCACAGGGGTCCCTCCTCTAACTTTCTCAGGCCGTGGTACTCCGGTAAGTTTTTCACCGTTTTTTCGTCGATTACCGTCGAGTTTGGCCCTCGCGGCCTACTGGCCCGTCGACCGTACAGCAGCTTGATTTTTTCTATGGCAATGGCATCAGGTTTTCGTCGGTGCCCGGACTGTACTCGCACCATGTCTATCACAGACCCTCATAGAGTCTGTGTAATGTGTTTAGGCCGTGAGCATGATGTCCTGACTTGCACCAAATGTGCCCTTATGACACCAAAAGGTCGCAAAGCCAGAATAGAGAATAGTGGAGAGAATGAGACGGGATCTAAGGAAACTGGAAGAGTGGTCGAAGATATGGCAGCTGAGATTCAATGCCAAGAAGTGCAAAGTCATGCATATGGGGAGTGGAAATCCGAATGAACTGTATTCGATGGGGGGGGAAAGGCTGATGTGCACAGAGCAGGAGAGGGACCTTGGGGTGATAGTGTCTAATGATATGAAGTCTGCGAAACAATGCGACAAGGCGATAGCAAAAGCCAGAAGAATGCTGGGCTGCATAGAGAGAGGAATATCAAGTAAGAAAAGGGAAGTGATTATTCCCTTGTACGGGTCCTTGGTGAGGCCTCACCTGGAGTACTGTGTTCAGTTCTGGAGACCGTATCTACAAAAAGACAAAGACAAGATGGAAGCGGTACAGAGAAGGGCGACCAGGAAGGTGGAGGATCTTCATCGGATGACGTACGAGGAGAGATTGAAGAATCTAAATATGTACACCCTGGAGGAAAGGAGGAGCAGAGGAGATATGATACAGACTTTCAGATACTTGAAAGGTTTTAATGATCCAAAGGCAATGACAAACCTTTACCATAAGAAAAAAATCAGCAGAACCAGGGGTCACGATTTGAAGCTCCAGGGAGGAAGATTCAGAACCAATGTCAGGAAGTATTTCTTCACGGAGAGGGTGGTGGATGCCTGGAATGCCCTTCCGGAGGAAGTGGTGAAGACCAGAACTGTGAAGGACTTCAAAGGTGCGTGGGATAAACACTGTGGATCCATAAAGTCAAGAGGCCGCCAATGAAGAGTGGGTGACTCGCCAGAATGATGGCTACTGCCTGGACACAATACCCTTATTCAATAAACATACACATGGTTACTGTGACTCCAACATCACTCTAAGCTTCAACAGCAAGAGGAAATGTGGAAAAAAGGATTTGCACTCACAAAAGGATTTGCACTCACAAAGCCGGGAGTAGCTGGCTTGTTACGGCGGTTACTACCCCAAACCAAATGTGCCTGATACTTCACTTTCGATGCACATCCAGCATAGCTCTCCGCTCCAACGGCAGGGGAGAAGAAAAACTGATACTTCACGCATACCCAGCATAGCTTCAACGGCAGGGGAGAAGAAAAAAGGATTCACACTCACAAAGCGGGGAGTAGCTGGCTTGTTACGGCGGTTACTACCCCAAACCAAATGTGCCTGATACTTCACTTTAGATGCATATCCAGCATAGCTCTCTGCTTCAACGGCAGGGGAGAAGAAAAACAACCAATAAGGGCTGTATAACATAGTCTGGGTTAAAACAAATGGGCATGGGTGTAGCTTGCTTGTTGCGGCGGTTACTACCCCTACTACCCCCTAACTAATCAAGCTTGATATTTCACATGGATGCAGCTCCATCACTGCTCTCTACATTAATGGTGGGGGAGGAAGGGAAATAGAACCAAGAGCTAAAAGAAACAGATAAGTATGAGAGAAAAAATGTGTGAAGCTTGCTGGGCAGACTGGATGGGCCGTTTGGTCTTCTTCTGCCGTCATTTCTATGTTTCTATATGTTTCTATGGGACTCCTTTTCCATGCTCACACCCCAACGCCGTCCATCACATCGTCGTCATCGGAACCGGCACCGAAGTCGCACCACCATCGACAATCGTCTGGTGACCGCCCACCATCGACGTCTCCACGGCCAACGACTCCCGTTTCTCCCCCTCAAGATCAAGGGGATCGTAGGGAGAAACATCGCCATCGGCATCGTACGTCTCGGACAGTCGAGGGAGGGAAATCATTGACCGAGCCACCGTCCGAGCCACCACCGAAGAAGCCCCGTCCAGGAACGGCACCGACCACTCTTGCGACCGGGACATCGAGGCCACCCTCACCCAATCGGGGTTTGGGAGTCGCGATTCCGCCTGTAAAGGTGGTCCCTCCGACTGTGCCTCAGCCTCCCTCTTCCGTCATGGAGCCGGGCCTAATCGCCCCAGGTCTTCGGGAAGAACTGGACCGGCTGGTCCAGGAGGCCATCGACAAGTCGATGCAACGACTCCAGGTTCCTCCGGCACTGACACCGGCACCGAGAGTGGAACTGGTCACTGACCCGATTCCAGCAGCTCTGGCACCACTGCTATCCTGGATGGAGGCGCTCATGACTGCCCTTCCACCGGTGATTCCCGGGTCTCTGATGGCTCCGGTGCGCTCCCCGATGACAGCTTCATCGGGAGGAGAAACACCGTTCTGCATTCCTCCTTCGGGGGTATTGCCTCAGCCATCGATGCCATGTCGTCCCTCGCCACCGATTCATTCATCGGGGGCGATACGCACATCGGCGCCATCGATGTCTTCGATGCCGGCACCGATGCCCCCCAGGGCGTACACGATGCCCCCGGCAATTCCTTCGATTTTCTCAGAGCCTCAGCCGGGCCCTTCAGTTATCCAACCCCCTTCTCGTCCTACTGGTCAGCCTGCTGATCCTTAAGACACTTGGGGTGATGATACTTCCACAGACACCATTGATTTACCTTCACCTCCTTCTCCTACTGAAAGTAGAAAGCGTTCTCCTCCAGAGGACCTCACTTTCATTAATTTTGTGAAGGAAATGTCGGAATTGGTCCCTTTTCAGCTTCAGACGGAGCAAGATGATAGGCACCAGATGATGGAGCTTCTCCAGTTCCTGGATGCCCCTAAAGTGATCACTTCTATTCCCATTCATCAAGTTCTTCTTGACCTCCTCAAAAAGAACTGGAAAAACCCTGGATCCATTGCCCCAGTACACAGAAAGGCTGACACTACTTATCTAGTACAGTCAGCCCCTGGCTTTCAGAAATCTCAGCTTGACCCAGTTGTGGTAGAATCAGCTCAAAAGAAAGCAAAAAGGATGAAGCCACACTCCTCTGCCCCTCCTGTCAAGGAACACAAATTCCTAGACAATATTGGTCGTCGAGTGTTCCAAGGGGCCATGCTCATCTCTAGAATTGCTTCTTACCAGCTGTACATGACCCAATACAACAGGGTCATTTTCAAGCAAATACAGGACTTCTCTGAAACCCTGCCTGACCAATTCCAAGAACATCTTCAAACCCTTGTCAACAAGGGGTTTGAGGCAGGAAAGCATGAGATAAGAACAGCTTACGATATTTTCGACACCTCCACTAGTGTCTGCAACTGCCATTTCGGCAAGACGCTGGGCCTGGCTCAAGTCTTCTGACCTTTGCCCAGAAGTACAAGACAGGCTCTCTGACTTGCCCTGTATAGGAGATAATCTATTCGGTGAACAGATTCAGCAAATAGTGGCTGAATTAAAGGACCATCATGAGACCCTCAAACAGCTCTCATCGATACCTTCTGACTTCCCTTCTAGACAGCCCTTCAAGAAGGACTCTAAGAAGTCATTCTTCCTCCCAAGGAAGTATTATTTATTTATTTATTTATTTATTTTTAATTTTTATAGACCGAAGTTCTTGTAGGAACTACAAATCAATCCGGTTTACATACAACTTTTAAATGCCCAAAAAGAGTAGTGGGCTTTACATAGAACAGTTGAACAATAAAACAGGTAACAATAGAACTAACAATAATTATGGAACAAATAGAATAGATAACCAATTAAACATAGTAATGTAGTAATAAATATTATATAGAAAAAAATATAAAAGAGATAGAGAAAATGGGGTGTGAGTACAGTATAAATACAAAGATGAAAGAGCTCAAAAATTAAGGTGCAGTTGAAAAAAATTGTAATAGGAAAAAACAGTGAGATAACCCATGATTTGGGTTAAAAGACTTGATTAGGTAGCATTAGATATCTGGGAAGGCTTGACGGAAAAGCCATGTTTTTAGCTTTTTTTTGAACTCCTGATGACTTGGTTCTAGTCTTAGATCTGGGGGGAGCGCATTCCATTGGTGGGGGCCTCCTGAAGATAGTGCTCTTTTGCTCAGTGATGATTTTACTTGAGGGGCTTGCAATGTGCCTTTGTATGCGCTTCTAATTGGTCTGGATGAAGTATGAGGTTGGAGTTGGGTGCTTAATATGATCGGAGCAAGATTGTATGTTGCTTTGTGAATAATTGTGAGCACTTTATAGAGGATCCTGTGGTTAATAGGAAGCCAATGTAGGTTATGAAGGATTGGAGTGATGTGATCTCTTTTATTAGAGTTTGTAAGTATTCTGGCAGCGGCGTTTTGAACCATTTGTAAGGGTTTGATGGTATTTGAGGGTAGACCGAGAAGGAGGGAGTTGCAATATTATCCCCCACCAACAAGGTCCTGAGTTGCGAGGCCTTATCAAAAATCTCAGCCTTGCCAGCCCCAGAAGCAAAAGCCACAAGCAGCTCCCCAGCCGGGGCCTGCTTCAGGTTTTTGACTTTCACTTGGAGAGCAGCAGCCTGATTCCTCTGCCAAGCATACCAGTGGGAGGTCGATTGTGCCACTTTCACAACATGTGGCAATCAATCACTACCGACCAATGGGTGCTAGCAATCATTGCTCAGGGTTATCACCTAAACCTTCTTGCTCTTCCACCGGACTCACCACCTCTGCAAGCATGGAGTGTAACCGACCACTCTGTCCTCCTGGAGCAGGAGGTTTCCCTTCTTCTCCAGTTAAGAGCAATAGAACCCGTTCCTCTTTTGCAACAAGGCCTAGGGTTCTATTCCCGGTACTTTTTGATCCCCAAAATATCCGGGGGAGTTCGTCCAATTCTGGACCTACGTGCCCTCAACAAGTACCTCCAGCGGGAAAAGTTCAAGATTGTAACCTTGGGCTCGCTTCTACCTCTTCTACAAAGAGGAGACTGGCTCTGCTCTCTGGACCTCCAGGACGCATACACACACATTGCGATAGCTCCAACTCATCGCAAGTACCTCAGGTTTTTAGTAGGCCCAAGGCACTATCAATACCGAGTGCTTCCATTCGGCCTAGCATCGGCACCACAAGTCTTTACCAAATGTCTCGTAGTTGTCGCAGCCTTTCTCAGGAAAGAAGGTGTTCACATCTACCCCTATTTAGACGACTGGTTAATCAGGGCTCCAACCCAGCAAGCCGCTCGATCGTCCCTGGATTTGACCCTACACACTCTAATTTCTCTAGGACTTCTCGTCAATTACGAAAAATCCTATTTAGTCCCATTTCAAACCTTGTCCTTCATTGGGGCAGACTTGGACACCTTACAAGCAAAAGCCTTTCTACCTCGACAACGTGTGTAAACCCTCGTGTCTCTCGCTCACTAGTTGCAGTCTCAGTATACAGCAACAGCTCGACAATTCCTTGTCCTTCTCGGACACATGGCGTCCTCAGTCCATCTCACACCAATGGTCCCCCTGGCCATGAGAGTCATGCATTGGACTCTGAGGTCACAATGGATTCAGGTGACTCAGCCTCTGTCAACCATTGTCCACATCACCGACGCATTCCGTCTGTCTCTCGCCTGGTGGAAAGATCACAACAATCTCCTCCAGGGACTACCTTTTCATCTACCAGATCCTCAACTCATTCTCACCACCGATGCTTCCAACCTCGGCTGGGGAGCTCATGTGCACGATCTACAGACACAAGGATCTTGGTCTCCAGAGGAAGCCAAACACCAGATAAATTTCCTGGAGCTTCGAGCAATGCGATATGCTCTCAGAGCTTTTCAGGATTGCCTATCAAATCATGTCATCCTGATTCAGATGGACAATCAGGTGGCCATGTGGTACATCAACAAACGGAGGCACAGGCTCCTTCCTTCTGTGTCAGGAAGCTGCGCAGATTTGGGCAGAAGCGCTCTCCCGCTCAATGTACCTCAGGGCCACCTACTTGCCGGGAGTACACAATGTCTTGGTAGACAAACTGAGTCGTGTCTTCCAACCGCACGAGTGGTTGCTCAATCCCTCAGTAGCGACCTCCCTCTTTCAGCAATGGGGTTATCTCCAAATGGACCTCTTTGCGTCCCCTCAGAACCACAAAGTAAACAATTACTGCTCCCTCATTCGGAGCAAGCGCTCTCAGCCCAGAGATGCATTCTCCCTCTCGTGGGCAGCCAGTCTGCTTTATGCATTCCCTCTACTTCCTCTTCTTTCGAAGACTCTCGTGAAGTTACGTCAGGACAAGGGAACCATGATCCTGATAGCACCTTACTGGCCAC
Organism: Rhinatrema bivittatum; assembly: GCF_901001135.1. Classification (NCBI taxonomy): domain Eukaryota; kingdom Metazoa; phylum Chordata; class Amphibia; order Gymnophiona; family Rhinatrematidae; genus Rhinatrema; species Rhinatrema bivittatum. The sequence continues at coordinate 8,735,094 of NC_042616.1, read as the reverse complement.
GCCAAGTGTTGTTTCCCATAGTTCAGGATCTCTCCATCCGCAGGCTCATTCCCTTGGGACAGGACCCACTTCTGATCACTCAGAACGATGGATGTCTACACCATCCCAATTTTCAGACCTTGTCCCTGACGGCATGGATGTTGAAAGGTTAATCCTTCAGCCACTTAACCTTTCAGATTCGGTTTCTCGTGTCCTGATTGCTTCACGGAAGCCTTCCACAAGAAAGTCTTATTCCTATAAATGGAAAAGGTATACATCATGGTGTTCTTCACAGTCCCTTGATCCCTTTTCCTGTCCAATCCCAAGATTTTTGGACTATCTCTGGCATTTATTGGAATCAGGTCTAAAGACCTCTTCAATCAGAATGCACGTCAGTGTGGTAGCCGCCTTCCATAAAGGTGTCGGGGATGCCCCTATATCGGTACAACCCCTCGTAACACACTTTCTTAAAGGCTTGCTCCATATCAAGCCACCTTTGCGTCCTTCGGCCCCTTCTTGGGACCTTAATCTGGTTCTCGGTCGACTCATGAAACCTCCATTCGAACCTCTTCACTCCTGTGACCTAAAATATCTCACATGGAAAGTGATTTTCCTTTTAGCTATCACTTCAGCTCGCAGGGTTAGTGAGTTACAGGCCCTAGTTACCTATCTGCCTTACACTAAACTCCTGCAGGACCGGGCGGTACTCCGCACTCACCCTAAATTTTTGCCTAAGGTAGTTTCGGAGTTTCACATTAATCAATCCATCATACTACCTATCTTCTTCCCCAGGCCCCACTCCAACCCAGGGGAACAGGCTCTGCATACCCTCGACTGTAAACGGGCTCTAGCGTTCTACCTAGACCGTACAGTTGCCCACAGGAAGAGCACTCAGTTATTCGTCTCTTTCCATCCCAACAAAATAGGGCAACCTGTGGGTAAGCAGACTCTCTCCTCCTGGTTGGCGGACTGCATATCTTTTTGCTATCAGCAAGCAGGCATTCCTTTCCAAAACCATGTTAAAGCACACTCTGTGAGGGCCATGGCGACTTAGTGGCACACCTACAATCAGTGCCATTTCCTGAAATTTGCAGGGCTTCCACCTGGAGCTCACTCCACACTTTCGCAGCCCACTATTGCTTGGACAAAGCCGGAAGACAGGATTCCATCTTTGGTCAATCTGTCCTGCGTAACCTATTTCCAACGTGACGTACCAACACCCTTCCGCCTGCCCGGTGGGGTTCAGGATACCCTCTATCAAATTCCACCCCAGTTGTTGTGCCTGTTGCACGCCGTTGGGTACATTTGGTGCATGTTCGGACATCCTCAGCTCGGTACTCACCCATATGTGAGGACAACCATCCTGCTTGTCCTGTGAGAAAGCAAATGTTGCTTACCTCTAACAGGTGTTCTCACAGGACAGCAGGATGTTAGTCCTCATGAAACCTGCCTGCCGCCTCGCGGTTTTGGGTTCGTTTTCTTATTTTATTTTTCGGTTCTACCTGTAGCTTTCAAAACAAGACTGAAGGGGGACCCTTGCTGGCTGCAGGGTTAGTGCCATGTGGGCATGCCCAGTAGGGGCCAGTCAAAGATCTGGAAACTTTGACAGAAGTTTTCGTGATTGGGCTTCATCCTGATGATGTCACCCATATGTGAGGACTAACATCCTGCTGTCCTGTGAGAACACCTGTTACAGGTAAGCGACATTTGCTATCTTTCTTGAGATGCGATGACCAGAACTGCACACAAAACTGAAGATGAGGTCTCACCATGGAGGGATACAGAGGCATTATGATATTCTCTGTTTTATTCTCCATTCCTTTCCTAATAATCCCCAGCATTCTGTTTGTGTATGATATATGAACACAAGATGAGGATGCACCATGGAGTGATACAGAGACATTATGATATTCTCTGTTTTATTCTCCATTCCTTTCCTAATAATCCCCAGCATTCTGTTTGTGTATGATAAATGAACACAAGATGAGGATGCACCATGGAGTGATACAGAGGCATTATGATATTCTCTGTTTTATTCTCCATTCCTTTCCTAATAATCCCCAGCATTCTGTTTGTGTATGATATATGAACACAAGATGAGGATGCACCATGGCGTGATACAGAGGCATTATGATATTCTCTGTGTTATTCTCCATTCCTTTCCTAATAATCCCCAGCATACTGTTTGTGTATGATATATGAACACAAGATGAGGATGCACCATGGAGTGATACAGAGGCATTATGATATTCTCTGTTTTATTCTCCATTCCTTTCCTAATAATCCCCAGCATTCTGTTTGTGTATGATATATGAACACAAGATGAGGATGCACCATGGAGTGATACAGAGGCATTATGATATTCTCTGTTTTATTCTCCATTCCTTTCCTAATAATCCCCAGCATTCTGTTTGTGTATGATATATGAACACAAGATGAGAATGCACCATGGAGTGATACAGAGGCATTATGATATTCTCTGTTTTATTCTCCATTCCTTTCCTAATAATCCCCAGCATTCTGTTTGTGTATGATATATGAACACAAGATGAGGTCGCACCAAGGAGTGATACAGAGGCATTATGATATTCTCTGTTTTATTCTCCATTCCTTTCCTAATAATCCCCAGCATTCTGCTTGTGTATGATATATGAACACAAGATGAGGATGCACCATGGAGTGATACAGAGACATTATGATATTCTCTGTTTTATTCTCCATTCCTTTCCTAATAATCCCCAGCATTCTGTTTGTGTATGATATATGAACACAAGATGAGAATGCACCATGGAGTGATACAGAGGCATTATGATATTCTCTGTTTTATTCTCCATTCCTTTCCTAATAATCCCCAGCATTCTGTTTGTGTATGATATATGAACACAAGATGAGGATGCACCATGGAGTGATACAGAGGCATTATGATATTCTCTGTTTTATTCTCCTTCCTTTCCTAATAATCCCCAGCATTCTGTTTGTGTATGATATATGAACACAAGATGAGGATGCACCATGGAGTGATACAGAGGCGTTATGATATTCTCTGTTTTATTCTCCATTCCTTTCCTAATAATCCCCAGCATTCTGCTTGTGTATGATATATGAACACAAGATGAGGATGCACCATGGAGTGATACAGAGGCATTATGATATTCTCTGTTTTATTCTCCATTCCTTTCCTAATCATCCCTAGCATTCTCTTTGTGTATGATATATGAACACAAGATGAGGATGCACCATGGAGTGATACAGAGACATTATGATATTCTCTGTTTTATTCTCCATTCCTTTCCTAATAATCCCCAGCATTCTGTTTGTGTATGATATATGAACACAAGATGAGGTCACACCATGGAGTGATACAGAGGCATTATGATATTCTCTGTTTTATTCTCCATTCCTTTCCTAATAATCCCCAGCATTCTGTTTGTGTATGATATATGAACACAAGATGAGGATGCACCATGGAGTGATAAAGAGGCGTTATGATATTCTCTGTTTTATTCTCCATTCCTTTCCTAATAATCCCCAGCATTCTGCTTGTGTATGATATATGAACACAAGATGAGGATGCACCATGGAGTGATACAGAGGCATTATGATATTCTCTGTTTTATTCTCCATTCCTTTCCTAATAATCCCTAGCATTCTCTTTGTGTATGATATATGAACACAAGATGAGGATGCACCATGGAGTGATACAGAGACATTATGATATTCTCTGTTTTATTCTCCATTCCTTTCCTAATAATCCCCAGCATTCTGTTTGTGTATGATATATGAACACAAGATGAGGATGCACCATGGAGTGATACAGAGGCGTTATGATATTCTCTGTTTTATTCTCCATTCCTTTCCTAATAATCCCCATCATTCTGATTGTGTATGATATATGAACACAAGATGAGGATGCACCATGGAGTGATACAGAGGCATTATGATATTCTCTGTTTTATTCTCCATTCCTTTCCTAATAATCCCCAGCATTCTGTTTGTGTATGATATATGAACACAAGATGAGGTCGCACCATGGAGTGATACAGAGGCATTATGATATTCTCTGTTTTATTCTCCATTCCTTTCCTAATAATCCCCAGCATTCTGCTTGTGTATGATATATGAACACAAGATGAGGATGCACCATGGAGTGATACAGAGGCATTATGATATTCTCTGTTTTATTCTCCATTCCTTTCCTAATAATCCCCAGCATTCTGTTTGTGTATGATATATGAACACAAGATGAGGCTGCACCATGGAGTGATACAGAGGCATTATGATATTCTCTGTTTTATTCTCCATTCCTTTCCTAATAATCCCTCGCATTCTGTGTGTGTATGATATATGAACACAAGATGAGGATGCACCATGGAGTGATACAGAGACATTATGATATTCTCTGTTTTATTCTCCATTCCTTTCCTAATAATCCCCAGCATTCTGTTTGTGTATGATAAATGAACACAAGATGAGGATGCACCATGGAGTGATACAGAGGCATTATGATATTCTCTGTTTTATTCTCCATTCCTTTCCTAATAATCCCCAGCATTCGGTTTGTGTATGATATATGAACACAAGATGAGGATGCACCATGGAGTGATACAGAGGCATTATGATATTCTCTGTGTTATTCTCCATTCCTTTCCTAATAATCCCCAGCATACTGTTTGTGTATGATATATGAACACAAGATGAGGATGCACCATGGAGTGATACAGAGGCATTATGATATTCTCTGTTTTATTCTCCATTCCTTTCCTAATAATCCCCAGCATTCTGTTTGTGTATGATATATGAACACAAGATGAGGTCGCACCATGGAGTGATACAGAGGCATTATGATATTCTCTGTTTTATTCTCCATTCCTTTCCTAATAATCCCCAGCATTCTGTTTGTGTATGATATATGAACACAAGATGAGAATGCACCATGGAGTGATACAGAGGCATTATGATATTCTCTGTTTTATTCTCCATTCCTTTCCTAATAATCCCCAGCATTCTGTTTGTGTATGATATATGAACACAAGATGAGGTCGCACCATGGAGTGATACAGAGGCATTATGATATTCTCTGTTTTATTCTCCATTCCTTTCCTAATAATCCCCAGCATTCTGCTTGTGTATGATATATGAACACAAGATGAGGATGCACCATGGAGTGATACAGAGACATTATGATATTCTCTGTTTTATTCTCCATTCCTTTCCTAATAATCCCCAGCATTCTGTTTGTGTATGATATATGAACACAAGATGAGAATGCACCATGGAGTGATACAGAGGCATTATGATATTCTCTGTTTTATTCTCCATTCCTTTCCTAATAATCCCCAGCATTCTGTTTGTGTATGATATATGAACACAAGATGAGGATGCACCATGGAGTGATACAGAGGCATTATGATATTCTCTGTTTTATTCTCCATTCCTTTCCTAATAATCCCCAGCATTCTGCTTGTGTATGATATATGAACACAAGATGAGGATGCACCATGGAGTGATACAGAGACGTTATGATATTCTCTGTTTTATTCTCCATTCCTTTCCTAATAATCCCCAGCATTCTGTTTGTGTATGATATATGAACACAAGATGAGGATGCACCATGGAGTGATACAGAGGCGTTATGATATTCTCTGTTTTATTCTCCATTCCTTTCCTAATAATCCCCAGCATTCTGCTTGTGTATGATATATGAACACAAGATGAGGATGCACCATGGAGTGATACAGAGGCATTATGATATTCTCTGTTTTATTCTCCATTCCTTTCCTAATAATCCCCAGCATTCTGTTTGTGTATGATATATGAACACAAGATGAGGTCGCACCATGGAGTGATACAGAGGCGTTATGATATTCTCTGTTTTATTCTCCATTCCTTTCCTAATAATCCCCAGCATTCTGCTTGTGTATGATATATGAACACAAGATGAGGATGCACCATGGAGTGATACAGAGGCATTATGATATTCTCTGTTTTATTCTCCATTCCTTTCCTAATAATCCCCAGCATTCTGTTTGTGTATGATATATGAACACAAGATGAGGATGCACCATGGAGTGATACAGAGACATTATGATATTCTCTGTTTTATTCTCCATTCCTTTCCTAATAATCCCTCGCATTCTATTTGCTTTCTTGGCTGCTGCTGCAGACTGAGCAGAAGATTTCAATGTATTTTCAACGATATCACCCAGATCCTTTTCCTGAGTGGAGACTCCTAATGTGGATCCTTGCATTGTGTAGCCATAATTTGGGTTACTCCTCCCTAAGTGCATCACTTTGCATTTGTCCACATGAAATTTCATTTGCATGCCCAGACTCCCAGTTTTTGTCCTCTTGCAATTTTTCACAATCCTAACTTTGAATAAATTTGTGTGATCAGCACATTTGATCACCTCATTCATTGTTCCCATTTCCAGGTCATTTATAAATATATGTAAAAAGCACTGAATCCCAGAACAGATCCCTGGGGCTCTCCACTATTCACATTTTTCTATTGGGAAAATTTACCATTTAGCCCTACTCTCTATTTTCTATCTTTTAACCAGTTGGCATCCAAAGTTGGACATTGCCCCCTTTCCCATGACTTTTTAATTTTCTAAGTGTCTCATGAGGGACTTTGTCAGATGTTCTGTGGAAATCCAGATACGCTATATCAACTGGCTCACATTTACCCACATGTTTACATATGCCCTCATCAAAATGTAGCAGATTTGTGACGCAAGGCTTCTCTTGGATAAATCCATGTTGGCATTGTTCCATTAAGATATGTCTTATCACAAATTACAATAGAACATTCAAGGCAATGCCTAAAACATATCTTTTTAAATACACCTTTTAATTACTTATTGAATACATATTTGTTTTAATTAATATTTTGCTTTCAGGTTAACTCATATTCTTACTGCATCTGTTTGCATTAGCTTTTTGCTAAGTTATTGTATGTACTCTTGTTTTAAAGTCTATCTTTTATTGAGTACAGTGCAAGCCTATTAGCAATTTTAACCTTGCTCATTTTATTATTTTATTAATATCTCACTTTACTTGTTTGTTATTTATGATATTGTAAGTTTCTTTTCTAAACCATCTTGGGCTCCGGCTTTTGGTGATATATAAATATATTAATAACGATAAAGAAATATGTTCAGTAATTTTGCTCTTTAGAATAGTTTTCAACCATTTTTCCCATCACAGACATCAGGTTCACCGGTCTGTAGTTTCTTGGAACAACTTTGAAAATTTTTGTAAAAATTGATGTTATATTGCCCGTCCCCCAATCTTAAGATACCATAGCTGATTTTAATGTTAATTTACAGATTACCTACAATAGGTCTGCAATTTCAGTATTTAATTCTTTAAGGATTCTGGCTTTATACCATCTGGTCAAGGTGGTTTGCTAGACTCAATTTGCCATAGTACATTTTCCAGGTTCACTGAAATTTTTTTCTGCTGCTTTGAATCATCATCTTTAAATATCACTTCTGGCATGGGTATCAGCCTTACATCTTCCTCAGTAAAGATGAAGCAAAGTATTCATTTAATCTCTCCTCAATGGCCTTGTCCTCCCTTAGGGCCTCATCGCGCTAATGGGGGGGCGGGGGCCGAAGCGGGGGGGGGGGCGGTCCGGCAGCGATCGCACATCCACGGTGCGATTGCTGCCGGCATCGCGCCCAATAACTACACCTTCTATGGTGTAGTTATTAGGCGCAAAATAGGCAGCGAAAAGGCCCTTACCTTTTCACTGTCCTTTTCGATGTCCGTGGCATCAGCGCAGAGTCTGCCCCGGTGATGCCCCTACTCGTTTTCTTCCGGGGCCGACTCCGCCCACATCCTGGTATCGCACGCGATAAGGGACTTTTCATGTGCAAAACATCCCTTATCGCGTGCGAACCGCTTAGAAAATGAGGCCCTTAGTGTCCCTTTTACCCCTTTTCATTTTTTCATTTTTATTAAAATTTATTAATCGCCTTTCACAAATGGTCAAGGCGATTTACAATAAACACATACATAAAATAATTGAGAAACATAAAACATAACAAAACATAACATGAATTTCATATAGAAAATTATTGAGAACATTGAACAGTGTCAACAAAACATTGCCCATATTCAAACATTTAAGCAATTATTGAAAACATTTATTAATATCCAAAATCATCAGTCATATTGAAAATCAATAGAGTTGCACTTACTCTATAAGCCATAATCACAGACTTCTGTAAAAAGGAATAATTAGATTAAGGCAGCTGAATATATGGTTAACGGATATTATAAGCACGATGGAGCAAGAAGTCTTTCAACGAATGTCTGAATTTTTTTTGATTATCAATGGCACGGAGCTTAAAAGGAAGGAGCTTCCAAACCTCTGGGGCAACTACCGAAAAGGATGTCTCTCTTGTAGTAGATACATGCGCTAAATGGACAGATGGTACCTCGAGTAAACAGTTTTGAGAAGATCTTAAGCTTGTTGTGTCCCGCGGCCGAGGGAGGCCACGACCGCAGTCCCCTACCTTGTCAGCGGTAGCGACCCACCGCGGCAGCTTCGGGGGAAACCCCTGACCGGGTGCTTGCTGCCCTGGCGCGGGTCCCCGGTCTGACCATCGGGTGGAGAGCCGTGTCTGCTCTGCCCCCGCGCCGTTCCTGCAGCCTTTCCTCCGCGGAGGAAATCCAAGATGGCCGCCGCCATCTTTAGGCACGAGGCCGCGCCTCCTTCACAGATTTAAAGAGACCTGATCCCTTTAACAAGCCTCACCTGTCCTTGATCAGCCTAAGCAGGGGAAGTATAAAGGGAAGCTTCCTCTGCTCATTCTCTGACTTGGCAATGTCCTCCAGCGCTGTCTAGTCTGCTTGCTTCGGTGAGTTCCTTGAGCTTCAGATCCTTGTTCCTGTTACGTCTTGGTCTTCCTGGTTCCTGACTTTGGAGTGGCTTACGGTGATTCACTGGTGTGTGACTCAGATTGGCAAGCGGTGATTCTCTGGTGTGACTTCGGAATGGCAAGCGGAGATCCCTTGGTGTGTGACCTCGGACTGGTAAGCGACGACTCTCTGGCACTGACCTTGGACTCCTCCTGGACTCCGTCTCCAAGGGCCTGCCTAAGTCCCAGCAGTCCGGGTCCCTACTGGCTCATCCAGGGGGAACCGCGGACTTCCAGAGCAAAGCTCCAGTCAGCCCTTGCACCGATACCGCGACCCCTCTGGGTCCACCTAAGTCCCAATGGTCTGGGTCCCTACGGGCTCCTCCTGGGGGGACCGCAGACTTCCATGGGTGAAGACACATCTCCTCTTCTAGTCTCTTCATCTGCCTTCAGTCGCCTCCGTCTCCAGTGCTGAGGGTCAGCTGCTCTACTCTTCTGTTCTGCCTCGCCACCCGACGAGAGAACCTACGGATCCTCCACAAGGTATACCATCCTCTCGTCGGCCCAAGGTTCCACAAGCCTGAGCATAACAGATTGCCAAGTCCATGGACCCGGCGGAGGTATCTGCCCGCCAGGCCATTCCCGGAATGGCCCAGCACCTGAAGGATCAACAACAGACCCTCGATGCCCTGGTCTCTGCAGTATAGGGCCTAACCCAAAACTCGAGGCATTAGGGCCCGCGAACCCTATGCTGCTGTCTCTGCCTGGGGCTCAAGGAGGTTGCCCTACCCAGCCACACACCATCTAGGCCTCCAGGGACGACCAGCGGCCAGTAACGCCCACTCAACTCCCGGCGCCCTCTCGATATGCCGGAGATGTGAAGTTGTGTCGAGGATTCCTCAGCCAGTGCCAGGTCCGTTTTTCCATGCTGCCTACGCAGTTCCCCAGCGACCTGGTCAAAACCACCTACATTATGTCCCTGCTCGACGGGAAGCCTCTGATCTGGGCCTCTCATCTGTGGGAAAGAAGGGACCCTGTCTTCGAAAACTTGAGTCAGTTTCTGTCTGCTTTCTGGCAGATTTTTGACGAACCCGTCTGCAAGCCCACTGCGGTCTCGGAATTGCTCCGATTACGACAGGGTACTCGGACAGTGGCTGAGTACGCGACGGAGTTCCGCACCCTGGCCGCAGAGCTGAATTGGAGAGAAGATTGTCTGCACGGAATCTTCTTGGAAGGGCTAGCCTCGCGCCTGCAGAATGAGCTAGCAGCGAAGGAATTCCCAGACAACCTCAATGGCATGATAGAATTGGCCAATCGAGTGGATCTTCGGATGAGGTTTCGCCTTCCGCTTGCCAGGCCAGCGAGAAGGCCCTCATCTCCTTCCAAGAGTGCATCTGAAGCCCTTCGGGCACCCGCCGAGGAGCCCATGGAGTTGGGTCGTGGGAGAGTGTCTCCTCAAGAGTGTCGCGGCGTGCGAGAGAAGAACTTTGCTTTTATTGCGGTGCGGCAGACCATCGAAAGGCCGCCTGCCCAGCACGACCAGAAAACTCTCGGGCCTAGTACCTGAAGGAGATCTCGTCCTGGGCCGTACTGCATCCACACCTCCACTAATGTTGCCAGTGGCGCTTTCCTCGACAGATGGGGAGTTCCACATGCTAGCTCTAGTGGACTCCAGCACCAGCTGCAATTTTATAATGAAAGGCCTGGAGAAACACCTAAAGATACCACAAGTTTGTCTCCCTGTCCCTATGGTCATTTCCTCGATCCAAGGGAAGCCTCTTCCAGAACGGGTGACACACGCCACGATCCCCGTCCAGCTGCGGGCTGGGGTCCTGCATCAAGAACAGATGTTGTTCTATGTCTTGGAGTACTCCATCCATCCGATCGTCCTAGGTCTCCCTTGGCTCCTGGAGCACGAGCCCCACGTCGATTGGAAGACTTTGCAGCTGGCTCGTTGGGGGCCGAGCTGCCACAGCAATTGCCTCTGCTCTGTGGTTCCAGCACTCTGCCCCATAGATTCCACCAGCCTTCCAGACCTGCCAGACCCTTATGCCGCATACGCAGACGTTTTCTCGAAGCAAAGGGCAGAAGTACTTCCACCCCATCGAGCGTTCGATTGTGCCATCCATCTCCTTCCTGGCACTGAACCTCCCCGGGGCCGCACCTACGCCCTCTCGCCCGCAGAAACGCAGGCTATGAGCGAGTATATCAAGGAGAACCTGGAGAGGGGCTTCATTCGGAAGTCCAAATCCCTGGCCGGGGCTGGCTTCTTCTTTGTCGCGAAGAAGGATGGGAGTCTTCGCCCCTGTATCGACTACCGGGGTTTAAATGCCATTACGGTCAAGGATCGTTTCCCCTTACCCCTCATCTCGGAGCTCTTTGACCGGCTACAAGGTGCAAGGATCTTTTCCAAATTAGATCTCCGAGGGGCCTACAACCTCATCCGAATTAAGGAAGGTGATGAGTGGAATACGGCCTTCAATACCCGAGACGACCACTTTGAGTATTTAGTGATGCCATTCGGGCTCTGTAACGCTCCCGCGGTGTTCCAGAACACCATGAATGAGATATTCCGTGATTTCCTGTACAAGTGCGTAGTGGTGTATCTGGATGACATTTTAGTATTCTCGGATTCCCTGACTGCGCATCGTCAACACGTCATCCAGGTGTTGCAACATCTCCGAGAACACCAGTTATATGCAAAATTGGAAAAGTGCCTCTTTGAGAAGGAGTCCCTTCCCTTCCTGGGATACATCATCTCCAACGAAGGCTTCCGTATGGACCCTCAGAAGCTGCAGGCCATTCGGGAATGGCCCCAGCCGTCTGGGCTGAAGGCACTCCAAAGATTCTTGGGGTTCAAAAATTATTATCGATCGTTCATTCCACACTATGCATCCTTAATGGCCCCGATGATGGCCCTGACCCGGAAAGGCGCGGATCCCAAGAAGTGGCCTCCGGGAGCAGAGACCACCTTTCATCGCCTCAAGGAGGCGTTCCTGCACAACCGTGCCTTCGGCATCCAGATCCGCAACGGCCGTTCATCATTGAAATAGATGCCTCATCGGAAGGCATAGGCGCCGTCTTGAGTCAGACGTCTGATACTCACAAACTTCGTTCGTGTGCCTTCCTCTTGTGCCAGTTCTCCCCGGCGGAGAAAAACTATGCCATAGGCGATAAAGAGTTGTTGGCGATCAAGGTTGCCCTCGAGGAATGGCGCCCCTCGCTGGAGGGGGCACAGCATCAATTCACCGTCTACATGGACCACAAGAATCTCGAATACCTGCACCGGGCACAACGACTCAACCCACGGCAAACACGCTGGGCTCTGTTTTTAACCCGGTTTAATTTTGTGCTTCGCTACAGACCGGCAGAGAAGAATGCCAAGGCCGATGCCCTATCACGGGTATTTGAATCAACGGAAGGTTCTGAGGAACCGCGATACAGCATCGAACCGTCCCGCATCCTCTTGTCTGCTACCACTACCGTCCCTCCTGGGAAGACGTTGGTTCCTCCGGGCTTGCGGAAACAAGTCTTGGCATGGACCCACGACTCCCGTTGTTCCAGTCACCCAGGACAATCCCGGAACCTACAAAACCTGTGCTGCTATTACTGGTGGCCAAAGGTCAACAAGGATGTCCGGGCGTACGTGGAGTCCTGTCAGTCCTGCACCCGCCACAAGAGAATCTTTGGTTCGACCCCACGCCTACTCCAGCTGCTACCTGCGCCTTCTGAACCATGGACTCATGTGGCAACCGACTTCGTGGTAGACCTACCACTATCCAGCGGCAACACCGCAATTTGGGTGGTCATCGACCGTTTTAGTAAAATGGCACACTTCGTGCCGTTGCCAGGGTTGCCGTCCGCTCCACAGTTGGCTCAGCTGTTTGTCCAACACGTCTTCAGGCTACATGGACTCCCTAAAAGCATCCTCTCGGATCGAGGGCCACAATTTACTGCCAAGTTCTGGAGGGCCCTTTGCCTGAAGTTCGACGTCACTTTAGACTATACGTCCGGTTACCATCCTCAGACCAACGGCCTCGCAGAGAGAACTAACCAGATGTTGAAACAATTTCTCCACCTGTACGTCAACAAAAAACAAGACGACTGGGCTAGCCTGCTACCCTGGGCCGAATTCGCACTAAACTCCCATATCTCCATGGCTATGGGATCCTCCCCGTTTCAGATAGTTTATGGGAGACAGCCACGACCGCCACTGCCTGTCCCCACCACAGTGGCGACTCCAATAGCCCAGCTCTCTGCTGAAGAGCTGCACCGCCTATGGATATCCACGCAGTGCTCCCTGATCAAGGCCAGTCAGGCAGCTAAGAGGTAAGCGGACCAGCGCAGGAGACCATACCCGCCTCTTCGACCGGGCCAAAAGGTTTGGTTAAGAACGCAATTTATCCGCTTGAAGCTGCCATCATTGCGACTGGCTCCGCGATTCATTGGGCCGTTCCCCATCATCCGGCAGGTGGGTGCAGTCTCATATCAGCTTCGCCTCCCTCCATTTCTTAAGATACACAATACATTCCACGTCTCTCTCCTGAAGCCTCTGGTATTGTCATGGCCCTCCAGCATGCCTCCAACTTCCCAACCTGTCGCCTCTGAAGATGACCTCACCTACCAGGTTTGGGAGGTCCTGGATGTGAGAAAACATCGCAAGAAGTGGGAATATCTGTTGGCATGGGAGGGCTTCGGCCCCGAAGAAAACTCCTGGGAGCCATTGGCTAACATTCTGGACCGGAGCCTGTTGGACCAGTTCCACAGAGACCACCCGGCTAAACCCAGGCCTCAAGGGAGATGTCCTAAAGAGGGTGGTACTGTTGTGTCCCACGGCCGTGGGAGGCCACAACCGCGGTCCCCTACCTTGTCCGCAGCAGCGACCCGCCACAGCAGCTTCGGGGGAAACCCCTGACCGGGTGCTTGCTGCCCTGGCACGGGTCCCTGGTCTGACCGTAAGGTGGAGAGCCGTCCCTGCTCTGCCCCCGCGCCGTTCCTGTAGCTTTTCCTCCGCGGAGGAAATCCAAGATGGCCACCGCCATCTTTAGGCGCGAGGCCGCGCCTCCTTCACAGATTTAAAGGGACCTGATCCCTTTAACAAGCCTCACCTGTCCTTGATCAGCCTAAGCAGGGGAAGTATGCCCATGCCCATGTATGCCCATGCCCAAGATTTCAGAACTATTCTACAAGCAATCATTTTTTCAAAATTAGACTATTGTAACACCATCCTACTTGGCCTTCCCGCTTCATACACCAAACCGCTTCAGATGGTGCAAAATGCAGCGGCACGAATTCTGACAAATACCAGGAGAAGGGACCACATAACCCCTATTCTAAAGAGCCTCCATTGGCTACCTATACACTTTAGAATAATATACAAGGCCATTCTTACCACATACAAAAACATACACCAACTGGCTCCCATTGACCTACAGATCCCTCTCCGACTACACAATTCGTCAAGACCGACAAGAGATGCATACAAGGGATCGCTACAGGTACCACCGTCCAAATCCACCAGACTCTGCACACTAAGAGACCGGGCTTTCTCTACAGCCATTCCACCGTTATGGAATTCCATCCCCTCAAACATCAGAACAGAACCATGCATCTCAACCTTCAAAAAAAGACTAAAGACCTGGATATTCACACAAGCTTTCCCGGAGGCCAATTGATCGAACACCTCCAAACCACCCCTAATATCCAACTACACCATGGTTAATTAATCTCCAACATGGTTAACTATTCTCCAACTACTCCATGGTTAACCTTATCTTCTATCGTTTACCTGTGTGAATTATAACCTGTCCTTTCTCTTCCTTCTCAGCCAAGTTCTTATCACCCTGTTATATGTAACTGCCTTTTCCGCACCATTGTTATAGTTATGTTTACTATGCACCCCTGTTTTATGTGAACCAGCACGATGTGACTGCTGTCTCGAATGCCGGTATATAAAAATCTGAAATAAATAAATAAATATAAATAAGTATAAAGGGAAGCTTCCTCTGCTCATTCTCTGACTTGGCAACGTCCTCCAGCGCTGTCTAGTCTGCTTGCTTCGGTGAGTTCCTTGAGCTTCGGATCCTTGTTCCTGTTACATCTTGGTCTTCCCGGTTCCTGACTTTGGAGTGGCTTACGGTGATTCACTGGTGTGTGACTCGGATTGGCAAGCGGTGATTCTCTGGTGTGACTTCGGACTGGCAAGCGGTGACCCCTTGCTGTGTGACCTCGGACTGGTAAGCGACGACTCTCTGGCACTGACCTTGGACTCCTCCTGGACTCCGTCTCCAAGGGCCCGCCTAAGCCCCAGCAGTCCGGGTCCCTACCGGCTCCTCCCGGGGGGACTGCGGACTTCCAGGGCGAAGTTCCAGTCAGCCCTTGCACAGATACCGTGACCCCTCTGGGTCCACCTAAGTCCTATTGGTCTGGGTCCCTACGGGCTCCTCCTGGGGGGACCGCAGACTTCCAGGGGTGAAGACACAGCTCCTCTTCTAGTCTCTTCATCTGCCTTCAGTCGCCTCCATCTCCAGTGCCAAGCGTCAGCTGCTCTCCTCTTCTGTTCTGCCTCACCACCCGTCGAGAGAACCTATGGATCCTCCGCAAGGTATACCATCCTATCGTCGGCCCAAAGGTCCACAAGCCTGAGCATAACAAAGCTTCGCGTAGATTTAGAAATGTGAAGCAGAGCGTTAGCCCAAGTTGGAAAATCAGGGCTCAAGAGTTTAAAGATTGTCATGGCTATCTTATAATTAATATGTTCAAAAACAGGTAACCAATTGAGACTGGCTAAAACAGGAGAAATATGATCATTCCGTTTGGAGTTTGACAATAACCGAGCGGCTGCATTCAGCAGTAACTGAAGCGGATAAAAGACCGTTACAGTAATCCAAATGAGGAAACAATATGGCACTAATCACTGAATGGAAATCATTTGAAAACAATAAATACCGTAAACTGGAGATTGGACAAAGTTTTAAGAATCCTGTTTTAACAATTTTTTTAATTTGATGCGTAAATGAAAGACTTTCATCTAGAAGAATTCCCAGACTCCTAACAGGCTTATTCAGAGAAAAAGTATGATTTTCAAAAGACAGAATATTATTTGATGGAACAGAATGAGGATGCTGAATTAAGAGAAATTCAGTTTTGTTGGTATTAAGGGATATTTTATTTTGATGCAACCATTTCATGATGGAAGTCATGCAGAGATGAAGGTGGGCCAAAGTTTTTTGCCATGATGTTTGAATTTCAATAAAAAACTGAATATCGTCAGCATATTTCTTAAAGCCATCCGTGATGGTAGTTAATAATTTTGCAGTAGGAGCAAGATAAAGATTGAACAGCATTGCTGACAATGCTGACCCTTGCGGGACTCCAGAGACCAGTGGTTGCAAACAAGTATGTTGATTATTAAATTTAAAGAATTGAAAACGATTACTCAAATAATCATTAAATCAAGCTAAAACAGTCCCAGAGACTCCGCACTCACGAAGACGAAATAATAATACATCGTGGTCGACCGGGTCGAATGCCGACGATATATCAAGAGAAACTAGGAGAAATTGTTGACCACCATCCATCCCACGTTTAATAGTATTGATCATGGATTCAAGCAATAATTCAGTACTCATATTCCTCGGAAAACCAAATTGATGAGGATTCAAAATTTCATTGTCCTCAAGAAAATCTACAAATTGCTTCAAAACTATGCCTTCAATAACCTTCGCTAAAAATGGTAAACAGAAAATTGGCCTATGATTTGAAACATTATTAGCATCCAACTGTGCCTTTTTAATTAAAGGTTTGACAGACGCAATTTTAAGCCTGTCTGGCATAACACCCAAGGCAAGGGAAGAGTTGACAACAGAAGTAATAGATGGCTTTAACACGTCTACAATTGCTTTAAAGATTGAAATAGAAATATTAGATTCTGGACAGCAGGTATTGTTCAGTTGAGATACTATATTGGCAATTTCTATAGATGACACGTTTTCAAACATTGACCAGACAGCATTGAAATCAGAAGATTCACAAGAAAACCAGGGAACTACATCCTTAAACACCAGAGAAAAATTTTCAGCTTTCAATGAAAAATGTTTCAGGACCATCTCAGCAGCCAATGATTCAGCTCTGAATTTACTTGACCTATGATCTTTGGTCAGGTTATGTGCCAAATGAAAAAGAGCCTTGGGGCTATTTTCTAATTCCTTAATCTTTTTAGTTTAAAACGCTTGATTAGAATTCAAAGTTTCTAATTAATATTTGACTAATAATGATCGAACATGGGTGGCATTCTCTGAAGATGGTTGTTTATGCCATTTTCTCTTGATCATCTAATCGTCCAACTAACTCCCTCACAGGCTTTTTTGCTTCAAATGTACCTGAAAAAGTTTATATTATGAGTTTTTGCTTCCATAGCAAGCTTTTTTTTTAAACTTTTTCTTTTTTTCCCTTGGAAAGGAGAGAGGAGAGAGAACCTGGAGAGGAGAGACATTTGCCTTACATCTTTTTCTTTGAAATTCTCGGCGGAGGGTGAGGACGGCATCCCGGCCTGAAAGCGAGAGGCGTTTATGCTGACATCATCGAGGAGGGACCGGAAGGCCTTAAAGCTGGCCCGTCCTGTGGTGCGCAGCTGCTGCTGGCGTGCTGCCAAAGCTGTGCGTGCCTCTTAGGCACGCGCAGCTTTGTTTTAACATCTGAGACCAGGAATGACCTATTGCAGACTAACTTGGAATTTCCTGCAAGTAAAAAATTTTTCTTGTTGGACTTTCTCCAATTACCCCCATTCAGGTAATTTCAATTGCTTATTGATTTAATAGATCTAGAGGTACGGCATACAGAGCCCAAATATTGCCTTAAAAGTTTTCTTGTACCTATGCCACATTGAAAAAGAAAAGCAAGGATCAGGGAGCTTGGGACTGGCCCCAGATGCCTTGCAACCTACCATCAAGGGTTTTATGCTCCCGGCTGTGAATACTATGACTCCGCAGCAGTCCTTGGCGTCATATCCAGATGAGCAGGCGGATCGGTCACCAGACATACAGGTCTCCCCACCCCCCTCCCGGTTTCCTCAGATGTTTTTTTGACAACAGAAGGACTAATAAGTGACAGAGAGATATCTACTGTCACAGGTGAGACTGAGTTAAGTCTTGGCCCTGCCTTAGAGTCCGGAGCTGTGGGCTTTCCAGAGGGCTCAGCACAGGGAGCAGAAGCATTAACTCCCTCTGTGGTGAGAGCCTCTACTCCTAGAGGGCACAAAGAAATATCAGGGGAATAAAAAACACAACAGGAAAATCAAGGAACTGTGTTAAATCTATTGCGCCCTGCTATTCTTAAACCTACTGAGATCACTATGGATTCTATTTGGACTGCAATAATGGTATTAGAAAAATCAATTTAGGAAAAGACTAAAAACTTGGCTTTTCAAAAAAGCATTTCCAAGCCTTGAATAAAACCTCCTCTCACTAGCACTAACTCGTATGCAATAATGGAATGTAAACACGAATCAACCAACCTCAAACCCTCTCTCACTAATTCCTGCTGAATATTTATCATACTATTACCATTCACAACTGTGTCATATTTATTCATTTGATTACCTATGTACCGTTTCATAGTCTTATTTCTTCACTTGCTATTCTAATGTATCAATAGGCTGAAATGTAAATATTGTGCTGTTCAATTTCTCCCCTTCCATCCCAAGTTTATTTTCCTTGTTTTTTGTAACTTTCCCTCTCCCTTTTTCTGATTCACTGTATTTAAAGTTCAAGGTTCTTATTGAAAATATTGATTTTTACGTTACGTTATGCTTTACACTCCTTGTTATTTGTAAACCGGGTTGATGTGATGCCTATCATGAAACTCGGTATAACAAAAACAATAAATAAATAAATAAATAAATAAATAAATAATTTCCTAATTAGTTGATGTCACCTCTAACTTGATGGGAAAAATCCAACCTATGGAATCAAATATTCTTCTGAATACTCAAAATATTGCAGCTTTAGACCTTAAAGTCATTACTTTGCAACAAAATCAAGAACAGCTGATCAAGTCAGATTTAATACAACAGAGGAAACTAGAAAATATGGAGAACTCCATTAGATCAAAATTTGCGTATATTAAATTTTCATCCATCAAAAATGATACCCCCTTTAGAAATACTTAATAAATATATATTGGAAGTTTTAAAAATTCCTAAAGAATTGATGCCTACCGTAGCTGAAGTGTATATGACCAAGATAGCTGTTACAGTAGGCTCAGAACAAACACCTGAACCTGAGTTGGACTTGACACAATTTCTGAAAACATCCATGGAATTAAAGATAACTAAACGAGGAACTTCGTTTATACAATGTGTCTTCTCTCAAATTAGAGAGATGATATTGAAAGCTTTTTTCCATAACAGAAAATCACAGTTTTTTGGTCAGTCAGTTTGGGTATTCCCAGACATCACACGCTCCACTCAAGAACGTAGAAAAAAATTTTCTATCCATGCGTGCTGAAGTAGTGGGTATGGGAGCTAGGTTTAGTCTTAGATTCCCATGCCAGTGTGTGGTGAATAAGCAGGGTGTAAAAAATGTATACTTTGAACCTGACCAACTGCATAATTTTTTAGACGCAGCGTCCTTGGTGGATCCAAGTTAAAGTGTGTTTTCGATTATGGTATGTGTAAAATATAAAGTAACACGATATCCTCTAATTGCTGTAATTTTTATTGCTTTATACATCCACTTAAGTATAATTGCTCTTGGAATTACCTTTTTCATTATTTATTTATTTATTTATTTATTTTATATACCGACATTCAATCGAGATATCACATCGGTTTCCAGATAACCAAGAGAATAGGGCATAGTCCGCCCTATTTTACATTATAACATGGTAACCAAAAAACAATTATAACATATTATAACAGTAGTACATGGAACAAAAGGTTATAGGAAATAACAAAAGGTTATAGGAAATAACATATGTACATGAATGTGTTGTTGATAAAATAAATTTGGGATAAGGGGCTTGTTGGTAAAATAATTTAGGAATAAAGGTGGGGATGGTGAGGGGAGGGGGGAAGGTGGGGTGGGAGGAAGTAGTGTAGTTAGGGATTCAGAGGGGTGAGAAGACTGTGTAGGGGATGAGGTGTGTTGCGTTCGGGCAGGTTAAGGGTCGGGTGGGAAGGCTTTTAAAAACAGCCATGTTTTAAGGTGTTTTTTGAAGGTTTGCAGTGAAGGTTCATTTCTGAGACAGGTGGGGAGGGTGTTCCATAGGGTGGGTCCCGCTATTGTTATGGCACGTTTGCGGGTTGCGTTGAGGTGTGCAGATTTGAGATTGGGGACGGCTAAGAGGCCGGTGTTGGTGGATCTGAGAGTTCTTTGTGTGGGGTGTGGATGTATTGCGTTGTTTAGCCAGTTCATTTTGTTGTTGTGTATTTTTTTGTGCATGGGAGAAGATATTGCAGTTACTTAAGTATATTTAAAAATTTCTTTTTGTTTTTTGCTTAAAAATTACCTGTAATTATGGTAAAAATACTATAAATAAACATTTTAAAAAACCCCCAAACTTTCTCTTTGTCTTCCATATCAATACTTTGCATCTAATTTGCCAGTTCTTATGCTGTTTCCTGGGGGTTTTTTTCCGCATCTCTTTTCCATTTTTTTAAGGATCTTCTTTTGGTTAGAAAAGATTCTCTCACCACCTTTTAACTATGCCAGCAGTCATTTGGCCTTCTTTCCACCTTTCTTAATGCATGGAATACATCTGGTCTGGGCTTCCAAGATGGTATTTTTAAACAATGTCCATGCTTGATGTAAACTCTTCACCATTACAGCTGCTCCTTTCATTTCTTGCCTAAACATTCTCTCATAATCTCTCTTTTGAAAATTAAATCTATCACAGTAGATTTTCTTAGTGTCCTCCCTCCAGTCATCAAGTCAAATTTAATTATGTTATGATGACTTTTGCCAAGTGGCTCTAACACCATTACCTGTTTCACCAAATCATGTGTTCCCCAAAGGATTAGGTCTAAAGTAGCACCCCCCTTTTCAGTTCTTGTACGAGCTGCTGTATGAAGCAGTCATTTATTTCAGCTAGAACCTTTACCATCTTAGCAAGTCCTGATGTGAAATTATCCTGTCAATGTTGGGGTAACTGAAATCACCCATTATTACTGTGTTACTGTGTTACTATATTTCCAGAACCTCCCTCCCACATAGGAAAATGTGGGAGGCAGGTTCTGGAAGCCAAATGTAGGCTCTTAGGTAGAAAGCTTAAATCCAGAACCTCCAGGGTGGCATTCTTTGAAATGCTCCCTATTTCACGCGCAGTTCCCCAGAGGCAGGCAGAGCTCCGGAGTCTCAATGCGTGGATGAGACGATGGTGCAAGGAAGAGGGATTCAGTTTTGTTAGGAACTGGGGAACCTTTTGGGGAAGGGGGAGTCTCTTCCAAAGGGATGGGCTCCACCTTAACCAGGGTGGAACCAGACTGCTGGCGCTAACCTTTAAAAAGGAGATAGAGCAGCTTTTAAACTAGAACAAAGGGGAAAGCCGACAGTCGCTCAGCAGCGCATGGTTCAGAGAGAGGTATCTTCAAAGGATACTAATGATGCATTAGAATTAGGGCATCCCGACAGTGAGGTTCCAATGATAAGAAAAGTAGCCCAAGTGCCTGTAACTAAAAACTCACCTGAGCTAAAAAATTCTAACTTATCCCTATCAATTAAAAAGCAGAATGAAAATACAAACAAAAAACAAACTTTGAAATGTTTGTATGCTAATGCCAGAAGTCTAAGAAGTAAGATGGGAGAATTAGAATGTATAGCAGTGAATGATGACATAGACTTAATTGGCATCTCAGAGACATGGTGGAAAGAGGATAACCAATGGGACAGTGCTATACCGGGGTACAAATTATATCGCAATGACAGAGAGGAGCACTCGGGAGGAGGTGTGGTGCTTTATGTCCGGGATGGCATAGAGTCCAACAGGATAAACATCCTGCATGAGACTAAATACAAAATTGAATCTTTATGGGTAGAAATCCCTTGTGTGTTGGGGAAGACTATAGTGATAGGAGTATACTACCGTCCACCTGGTCAAGATGGTGAGACGGACAGTGAAATGCTAAGGGAAATTAGGGAAGCTAACCAAATTGGTAGTGCAGTAATAATGGGAGACTTCAATTACCCCAATATTGACTGGGTAAATGTATCATCGGGACACGCTAGGGAGATAATGTTCCTGGATGGAATAAATGATAGCTTTATGGAGCAATTGGTTCAGGAACCGACGAGAGAGGGAGCAATTTTAGATCTAATTCTCAGTGGAGCACAGGACTTGGTGAGAGAGGTAACGGTGGTGGGGCCGCTTGGCAATAGTGATCATAATATGATCAAATTTGATTTAATGATTGGAAGAGGAATAGTGTGCAAATCCACGGCTCTCGTGCCAAACTTTCAAAAGGGAAACTTTGATAAAATGAGAAAAATTGTTAGAAAAAAACTGAAAGGAGCAGCTACAAAAGTAAAAAATATCCAAGAGGCGTGGTCATTGTTAAAAAATACCATTCTAGAAGCACAGTCCAGATGTATTCCACACATTAAGAAAGGTGGAAAGAAGGCAAAACGATTACCGGCATGGTTAAAAGGGGAGGTGAAAGAAGCTATTTTAGCCAAAAAATCTTCATTCAAAAATTGGAAGAAAGATCCAACAGAAGAAAATAGGATAAAGCATAAACGTTGGCAAGTTAAATGTAAGACATTGATAAGACAGGCTAAGAGAGAATTTGAAAAGAAGTTGGCCGTAGAGGCAAAAACTCACAGTAAAAACTTTTTAAAATATATCCGAAGCAGAAAGACTGTGAGGGAATCAGTTGGACCATTAGATGATCGAGGGGTTAAAGGGGCACTTAGAGAAGATAAGGCCAGAGGCCCGGAGGGCTCCTAAGATGGCTGCACGCTGAGAGGCTCGGGAAGCCAGGATTCTTGAAGCTCCTGAAAATTACCTTCTTTTTTGAAATAATGCCTGCGAAAAGAAAGGGGAAAATTTGTGTTTTCCCCTCGGTCTCTTTACCTTCAGTAATGGGACAACAAGAAATCACGAACTTCCTTAGCCCGGCAACAATCTTTCCAAGGAACGAGGATCCCGCTGGACTAGACGGGGAGAGAGCTCCGTCTCTGTCCTTGAAGGAGTTATCCTTGAGTCCAGATCTAAGACAAGGGCCGACGCAGAGGGCTGAGACGGTGTTGCAGCACGGACCGCTTATCGGTGAACACCTTCCTGGATTGCTAGCAGAGGGAACAGCTGTAACTGCAGCTCCGAGAGAAGCGGGATTTGCGGCTACAAATAATCCAGGGACACTGAATGGCAAAGTAATATCAGGTACCGGGCTAGGACCAGGGGTAATCGGGGAAGAACCCTCGGGAGGAACTCTGCAAAATCCTGCGGGAGGAGTACCCGAATTTGCCCCGTTGGTTGTCCCTGAATGCCCTCAGGTTATAACTCTTGTCGCTTTGTGGGAAATGATGGCAGGCATAGTGAATAACTTCAATGGTTTTAATACAACCTTCAATGGGTTTCATACAACCTTCAATGTTTATACAACCTTCAATGTTTATACAACCTTCAAAAAACTTCAATGGTTTTAATACAACCTTCAATGGTTTTAATACAACCTTCAATGGGTTTAATACCCTTTATCCCTCCTCAAAATCCTTCCTCTCCCTATTTGCCCCCTCTATCCCCGATCATGATTTTTAATTAGCTTTATATAACAGAAATATCCTCTGTTCAATATAGATCTTGTATTCTCTCTCAGCACCGTTATTGTATTATATGCTCTATGGGGCGGATTTTAAAAGGCGCGCGAATAGCCTACTTTTGTTTGCGCTCCAGGCGCAAACAAAAGTACGCTGGATTTTAGTAGATACGTGCGGAGCCGCGCATATCCACTAAAATCCTGGATCGGCGCGCGCAAGGCTATGGATTTTGTATAGCCGGCGCGCGCCGAGCCGCGCAGCCTACCCCCGTTCCCTCCAAGGCCGCTCCGAAATCGGAGCGGCCTCGGAGGGAACTTTCCTTTGCCCTCCCCTCACCTTCCCCTCCCTTCCCCTACCTAACCCACCCGCCCGGCCCTGTCTAAACCCCCCCCTTACCTTCCCCGCACGTCAGCGGACCTCCTGCGCGCCGGGACGTGACCTGAGGGCGGGTCCGGAGGGCGCGGCCACGCCCCCGGGCTGTAGCCATGCCCCCGGGCCCGCCCCCGGGCCCGCCCCCGGAACGCTCCCGACACGCCCCGAAAACGCTGCGCAGTTCGGGCCCCGCCCCGACACGCCCCCTCCGAAAACCCCGGGACTTACGCGAGTCCCGGGGCTCTGCGCGCGCCGGTAGGCCTATGTAAAATAGGCTTACCGGCGCGCAGGGCCCTGCTCGCGTAAATCCGCCCAGTTTTGGGCGGATTTACGCGAGCAGGGCTCTGAAAATCCGCCCCTATGGTTTTAGTGTTGGTTCGTAAAGGTTTATTAGTTACTCCTATATCTTAATTATATGTTAAACACTAATGGATGGTCCACGGTCTGTACAGCCTGTTCTCACAGGACAAGCAGGATGGTAGTCCTCACAAATGGGTGACATCGAGGATGGAGCCCTGTACGGAAAACTTTTCTGTCAAAGTTTCAACAAGCTTTGACTGACACTGGCACACTGGGTGCACTGAGCATGCCCAGCCTGCAATTATCCCTGTGAGCCACAGGTGTCTCCCTCAGTCTTCTTTTTTCCGCTCTGCAGTCAGCATAGCGGTTGGAGCTCTGTGAGGATTTTTTTAACTAATTACCTCATGGAAACACTTAACTTTTCACTTCAAAAAACACTTTTCCCTGCACAGGTCTCCCTCCGCGTACGTTTTTACGACGCTCGGTGAGTACTAATTCTTATTTTTCGGTCGGTTCCTGTCACTATCTTAAGGCTGTTAACTGACTGAAGCCTTCCCTTCCCCCATTTTTCAGTTAGCTTTAAACAGCTTGCGAGTATCTCTGTGACACTCTGCTTGCTTATGCTAGTGGGGTAGGGATTTTTTCCTTAACTTTAGGACTTCTGTAGCTTCAAGTCCTTCGTTCCCTGGTACCCTCACGCAGTCGATACCCTATCGCTACACCGGGACCCTCCTAAACCGCCCTGGGCTTTTATATGTCATCAGCGCCCCTCCCCCCACGGTGCCCTGATGCCTTTATCCATGTTTTTTGCTTTTCAGTGCTACCAGGCTTTTTCCTCCTACGCACTGTTTTTTTCCTTGGGCTTCCTCGGTGCCGTCCCTACCCGGATGCATGCCATTGACGCACACGCTGTTAGTCACTGCCATGCATACTCGGGTCGCCGCCACAGCTGCCCGAGACACTTTTTAACGATCCCAGGGTCACTTCATCGATGCCACCCCCCCTTTTGGGGATGCCATCGATGCCCCATCCTCCCCACCGATGTCCAGCCCTTTTCCATCAGTGGGCATCGGTGCCACATCGATTCGTCGGTGGGCATCGATGCCGGATGGTCCCCATCGGTGGACATCGGTGCCGGATGGTCCCCATCGATGGACATCGGTGCCGGATGGCTTGTCCGTCGATGGCATTGGTGCCGGATGGCCGTCCATCAATGGCATCGGTGCCGGGTCCTTTTGCATCGATGGACACCGATGCCCAGGTGTTTCATCCATGGGCATCTATGTTAGAATGCATCCATCGAGGGCAGTCGATGCCAGGCTGCTCCCATCGGTGAAATTCGATGCCCAGGTGGGTCCCATCGGTGGGTATCCATGCCGGCTCGATTCCGTGGATGGGCGTTGATGCCAATGCCAGCCTTATGGCTGGCATCGATGCCCATGCCGATTCCAGGACTGGCGTTGATGCCGGGATGGAATTCATCGACTGGGAGATCCATGCCATCGATTCCATACGTGTCCATATCGATGCCACTGACACACGTGTCTGGGGCACCGATGCCATGTACACTTGGAAATCTGAGTCTGTCCAAATCGATACCGTCAACGTCTGTGGCCCTATAGTTGATGCCCGTGGCCATGCCACAAACGGCATAAATGCCCGCCTCCATGCATCGATGCCCTCGACACCTCCGTTTTCCTTCGGTGTCCTTGACGCCCTATTGATTCGACTTCGACTCAGTCGATGCCGGTATCTTTTTCAATAACGGCAATGTTTTTCGATTATTCGATTCCACATCGTTTCAAAGATACCTATGCCACTGCTGTCAGTGCCCGTCACTGTCATCATTCTCCTGGCCAGTCATCGATGATTTTTCATACCCATTTTGATGATATCCTCGAAGCCCCTTAGGTTGCCTTCAATATCGTCAATACCGACATAGCACCGCCACATAATACCCTCGCCTCCTCACATTGCTCCACGCTTTGGGTTCTTTTTTAAGCCCCGTATTAGCTTAAGACACTCCATTGTGTCAGGAGCAGAGCAGGCGTGCTGACAGTTCGTCATCAATCGCCTTCCAGGACGACGAGGGCTTCCATCTCGGCGCTGGGGAAAGACCGGGCCGAGCACCGTGGCACCCATCATCGCCGACATCGTGATCGTCCGCCGCTGACGCCATCCAGCACATTGGTGCCATCCTTCTCCAGGCTGGACAACGCTCGGGCAGAGCGACATCACCACTGCCATCAGCACTGTTCCTACAGTTTTGGCAGTCCTTGGTGATCCAGAACTTCCGGATCCAGGTCCGACAGCTTCTGCATTGGCGTCACGACACATCGAGCCGCTGTGACGAGGGAAGGGAACATGAGTTCCGTTAGGGCTCCTCTGTTCCTGGCGTGCCCCACCGTCAAGTGGTGTGGGACTATGGCCATCTGTTACACTTAGCAGTCTAAACGCCACTCACGCCTGGCCTGTCTCCTCTGTACCTGTGCCACCATACCGGGTTTCAGAGCGAGATGGACGTTTACGTCCCCGGCCTTACCCTCGAGGACTCCGGAGACCGTCGGGGTCAACAATCTTCACCGGCTCGTCTTGCGGCGATCCACGTCGGATGGTAAGTACCCGCTTCGGCGGCATTCCCATAGAGTTGTGTTCTCCCATTCGGACCGTGGTTCAAAAAGTTCTGGGTCATGTGCCTTTTAGAACTGTATTAGTGTCACATATCACTATGTTAGCTATGTTAGCCACAATATCAGGAGAACCCCTCTATCTTCTTGGGATTGCAGCAGGGCTTCTTCTCTTGTCAGTAACAAGTCCCTGTGCCGACCAATGCTCTGACTCTTGGTTCCCTCCCAACCAAGGTCCAGCTGCATTGGCTGATCTGCTAAACATGAGATTCAGCAACCATTGCCCCATGTACAAGTCCACCTTGAGGCCTGGCCACAGGTCTCAGTGTCTCCTTGTACAGCATACAGAAATGCGGGTACCACTTACCGCTCACACACCTGCAGGAGCCTACATGATATCCTCCATTGGGACACCTCCTGGTCTCCCATCTGGTCAGATATCAGAGCGGCCACCCCACCTTGTACCAAAGTCCCGGTACACTCCCCCAGGCGCTACGAAGTGCAGAGGGGAGAAGGGAGGGGGGTTGGGGAGTTTTAATTGCACTATTCTTTCTTTTAACAGAAAATAGTTACTCTCCGCACATCCTGGACCTAAGAAAATCCAACTTTCTTTAGACGTCACAGGTACAATGGTATCTTTGGTTACCATCACTCCATACTGCAGTAAGTACATTATTTTAATGTTTCTATGTGCTTTATGGTGAGTCAACATTACAACCCCAAGCTCTGCCGCCGGCACCAGCTTCGGTAAGTGAACTGTCTCTTGCATCACTGTTGGTGAATGCTGTTTTCTCTGCGGAGTGTAACATCATTCACTTTCCTTGCATAGACTACTGCTAACCACTTTCAGTACATGCAAGGAGCTCTCACTTTTTTCAGGACTCACTATACATTTACTAACTGGGATTACTGTCACTGCCATAAATCCCTTCTGTAACACTTCTGGACACCACAGTCTTAAGACCCTCTTGTCCAGCATGCGCACAGACATTCTGATACATTGTTATATGTCCCTGCGCATATTTTCCATAACCTCAACCTTTCAACTTTTCATGGTTGGGCTATGGGGTTTCTTCCCACTATGCATTTTTCTCATAATTCAAAACTGCTATGGGTTATATTCAGTGACATTCTATACTCAATGGACCTAAGTGGTTTCATTGCTTTCGTCCCTGATTCTTATCCCAGTTCGAACTAGGACCTAGTCTCCTTCGACTCATGCTCGCAATTCCTTAGGGTTATAAAGTTTCTCCTGAAAGCTGTCAACCCATTATGCATCTATTGCACTCCAGCATAGTTTCTCATAAACTTCCTGGACGTTGCACCCATGAGTTATGCCCTTATGCCTTCCAATACTGCTTTTGCAACAATTCTTTGTGCATACAGACAGACAGCATAGGGACAATGTGCTTTCCAACTCATAAGCACGCACAACCTCTTAGCTGCTCTGCTAGACAGCTGCGCAGCTCTACCCTTGGCCCTTGTTCACTTCATGCGTCCTTGGGCCACATATCTAAGAGATTTAATGAACGCTCTATCTGACCTTCTCCACGTAGGTTCTATCCTCTCAAATGGTCTCAATTACATGTGTACAGGGCAAATCTTTTAACGCTGAGTTTAACTAAACTTTCCTCTGCGTCTGCATCATTCCATACGATGCACAGGTTCTGCTCCCTACACATGTTTCCTATGCGTTCCCTTAGATGCCTTTTCTTCCATCAAAGGCCTCTTCAATATATCTCTTCTGCTGCCTCTCGTAGCCAGCATTCTTCTAATGTTGAACTGGGATGGGGTTCAGTATTCTTTTCCCCACTCCCTGACTGAGATCAGTATGCTTCCCATACTTCTCAATCCATCATATCAGTAACCTTTTATTCCCTCACCAGTCAGTCCCAAATCATAGACTTACTGATGTTCTTAGGTTCTGGTAGCGTCACAAAACCTTCTAAACATAAATCTTGCCGTTTAATATGGCAGGCTTTACCTCCTGACGCTAAAAAAAAAAAAAAAAAAAAAAAAGAGGTATTACCCCTTTTACTTTTCCACCATTTTTTCTTACTCCCTCGGATTCTGTTCTCCAGACATCCTCCACATAGATACACCTTTCTCTTAGGAGGTGTATCGTTTTGGGAGTTGGGTTCCCGTTTTCGGTAATCCTCTCTGAGTCGGCTTACCATGGATTATCCACTGATCAAGCCGCCTCTATTTCTCTAATCACGGAATGAACATATATATTCTCCTTATAAGTCTCATACATTCTACGTTTGAGCCTTTCCATTCCTCTCTTCCACAGTTTGGCAAGGGAACTTCTTTCCCTCTTAATGTCATTCCTGCCAGCAGGGTCCGTGAGTTATGCACTCTTTCCATACTCACCTGACTCCGTTCCTCTGCCACTGAGTAGTTCTACGCATTCAACTTTCTATCCTTTTCAGGTAGATGTTGTATCTCCTTTCCTCAGGAAATACTCTATTAATTTTTCCTAACCTCTCTCTCTCGCCCTAGGGAGAGACTGGGTTTTCCACATTCCTGGACAGTAATGCTGCGCTTACATTCTATCTACATTGCACTGCATTCCATGTGAATTCCACTTGACTCTTTCCTTCATGCAAGGGTCAAGCTGCTACTTCCAGTGGCCACACAGACCTAATCCTTCTGATTAAGTGGTCTATATTTCCTTTCCTACCAACAAGCAGACATTTCACTACAACACTGTGGGTATCCACATACTGTTGTGTCCGTCTTAGCCTTAACAGCTTCCCTTTGGTTACTGCTGCTTGTACTTTTTTATCAGGTTGCAGCCTGGAGTCCTCTCCATACCTTCGCAGCCTATTATTGCTTACATTTGACTAGCCGGCATGCTCCATGTTTGGCCAGTCCGCCTACTCTTACTTTTTTCAATTCACTACCCAACATCCTTCCACGAACCCATTATGGTGTTGCGGATGCCCTCCGTTCCCATTTCCACCTCAGTCGTTACGCCTTTGCGCATCTGCGGTGTATCTGGTGCATTCCCGGGCATCCTCAGCTCGGTACTCACCCATTTGTGAGGACTACCATCCTGCTTGTCCTGTGAGAAAGCAAATGTTGCTTACCTGATGTAACAGGTGTTCTCACAGGACAGCAGGATGTTAGTCCTCACGAAACCCGCCCGCCACCCCGCGGAGTTGGGTCTGTATACTTTTATTTTAGTTTCGCTTGCGCTTTTTAGCTATAAGACGAGACTGAGGGAGACACCTGTGGCTCACAGGGATAATTGCAGGCTGGGCATGCTCAGTGCACCCAGTGTGCCAGTGTCAGTCAAAGCTTGTTGAAACTTTGACAGAAAAGTTTTCCGTACAGGGCTCCATCCTCGATGTCACCCATTTGTGAGGACTAACATCCTGCTGTCCTGTGAGAACACCTGTTACATCAGGTAAGCAACATTTGCTTTTTTCCGTCAATCCTGTTATTTGTAATTTACTCTAATTAATACTTATTAATAATGTCAATTGTAAAGCCTGTTGCTAAGTTATTGTTAAATGTAAACCGCGGTGATGTATATCTTTACGTACTGCGGTATATAAAAATCTCTAAATAAATAAATAAATAAATAAATAAACAAACAAGACTGGAGCATTACAAGACTGGAGCATTCAATATTACAAAGTAGTACAATTACTTCTCAAATGCAAAAACAGATAAATGTGATTACTGATAAAGTTCATGCTTTGGAAGAGAAGGAGTCTGGAAATTTGGAGTTCAAAGCTGCCACAGTAAGAGAGAGAGATACCCTTGCTAAGAGGATTGAGACTCTGGAAAATAAGTCAAGGCAATTGAATTTGCGAATTTTGAATTTTCCAAGAGTGATTGGAGAGACTCCATATACCACCTTAAAGAAATTTATGGGGGAAATACTGGGAATATCCCAGGAAGAACTTCCATCTATTAATAAATGTTATTTCCTCCCAAAGTCTGCAGCAACAGCTACTGCTCAGAACTGGCAAGGGAACCTCACTGAAATAATAGAAAATTCAGATATTAATGTGCTGGAGAGAGCAACACTTCTGGTCTCCTTTATTTCCTTAACAGATTTACAACTGGTTATGAGAAAATATTTTGGTTCTTTTCCAGTTTCATATATGAATGCTAATGTTAAAATCTACCCTGACTTGGCCGCTGCTACACGAATAAGACGTAGATGCTTTTTAGCTCTGTCAGGAAGTGACTGCCTTAGGTTTTTCTTTTATGTTAAAGATTCCGTGTAAATGCGTGCTCAAGAAAGGAGTAGATACCTTTATTCTTTTTTCTCCTGAACAGTTAAAGTCCTTTATTGATTTGAAAAAGCCAGCCACATCGACTCTCACAAATGTATGGGTTTTTTTTGTTTGCTGCATAGCGTGTAAAGGCCATTTTCCTTTTGAATATTTTATTTCCTGTAATTCTCTCTTAAAATTCCATGGAGTTGTCCCATTAATGATATTGATTTTTGGGTAAATAGAAATATTTCGAAAACAAAAGATGATGAAGTAATGTGATAGGATTTAGTTTCATCTAGTTTTATTTTTTTTTGTTCTCCTTCTAATATTATAATTGGTTGTTCCATTTTCTGTATTGCAAAAATGATGAATTTTTTGTAAACTGAAAAGCAGATAAATAAAGAATTAAAAAAAAAAAAAAGAGAAGATAAGGCCATCGTGGAAAGATTAAATGATTTCTTTGCTTGGGTGATTACTGAAGAGGATGTTGGGGAGGTACCCATGATGGAGAAGGTTTTCATGGGCAATGATTCAGATGGACTGAATCAAATCACGGGGAAACTAGAAGATGTGGTAGACCTGATTGACAAACTGAAGAGTAGTAAATCACCTGGACCGGATGGTATACACCCCAGAGTTCTGAAGGAACTAAAAAATGAAATTTCAGACCTATTAGTAAAAATTTATAACTTATCATTAAAATCATCCATTGTACCTGAAGACTGGAGGATAGCAAATGTAACCCCAATATTTAAAAAGGGCTCCAGGGGCAATCCGGGAAACTATAGACCGGTTAGCCTGACTTCAGTGCCAGGAAAAATAATGGAAAATGTTCTAAACATCAATATCACAGAACATATAGAAAGACATGGAACAAAGTCAGCATGGCTTTACCCAAGGCAAGTCTTGCCTCACAAATCTGCTTCACTTTTTTGAAGGAGTTAATAAACATGTGGATAAAGGTGAACCGGTAGATGTAGTATACTTGCATTTTCAGAAGGCGTTTGACAAAGTTCCTCAAGAGAGGCTTCTAGGAAAAGTAAAAAGTCATGGGATAGGTGGCGATGTCCTTTCGTGGATTGCAAACTGGCTAAAAGACAGGAAACAGAGAGTAGGATTTGCGATTTTATTGCACGCGGTAAACTGCTTGGAAACTGAGGCCCTTCGTGTTTGGGTACTTGCCAGAATGGAAACAGGATGCTGGGCTTGATGGACCCTTGGTATGACCCAGGATGGCATATTCTTATGTTCTGTTCATTCTGGCCAGGTGGATGGTAGTACATATTAGGGATGTGAATCGTTTTAAATCGTAAAAAATCGTTAGAGGCGCGATACAATAGGAATTCCCCCAAAGATCACTCCGGGACCCCCCTACTGGACCCCAGGTAATTTAAAACATTTTGGGGGGGGTTCAGGAGGGTGGGGGATTTATTTTAAAGGGTCGGGGTGGGTTTTAGGGTTGTTTTAGTGTGCCGGTTTTCCCGCCCTCCCCCGATTTACGATTTAAATGATTTAAAAAAAAAAAAAACCAAAAGCCCCCCAGCCAAAATCGATCGTTAAGACACATCTCTAGTACATATTCACTGGTATTCTTTTCCCTTTCTCACCTGAAATTTCTATCCATAAAGATTCAATATTGCATTTTGTCTCCTACAGACCTTTTATCCTGTTTAACTCTACGCCCTCTTAACATATAGAGTCACCTCTCTACCAATTTGATCCATTCTATCACTGTGGTATAATTTGTACCCTGGTATCACAGTGTCCCATTAGTCAACCTTCTTCCACCAGGTCTCTGAGATACCAATTATATCTCCCTCTTCCTTCAGTGCTATACCCTTTAACTCTCTCATCTTATTTTTTATACATCTAGTATTTATATACAGACATTTCAAATTATGTATTTTATTTGAATTAACAATCTGCTTATCAGTTAATGGGGTAAATTGGAATATTTCTGCTTTTTACTTAAAGGCACATGGGCAATGTTAACATTTATTGCAATCTCTCGACTGGGATGCCATCATTTCCCTGTTCATTTAGTATCCTCCAAATCATTCCAGTCTATGCGCTTCTGAGTCACTGTCAGCTTTTCCCCATCATCTGCTTTCAAACCTGCACTATCTCATTTTTAAAGGTTATTGCCAGCAGCCATTTTTATAATCCTTGCAGTTATTACAATGCAGGATTTCTCTCACTCACCCATCAGTAGGAACAGGCTGGAGCGTATCTGCATCATGCTCAGTCTTCTGGAGGTCTGTAAAGAGAATTGAGAAGAGACCATCCTCAGTCATTCCCATGTCAGCAGAGACAGAGAAAGGAGGGGGAGCAGCGAAAGATGGACAGACAGAATGAGAGAGGAAGAGAGACAGAGATTAGGTAAGAAGAGACCATCCTCAGTCATTCCCATGTCAGCAGAGACAGAGAAAGGAGGGCGCAGAGAAAGATGGAGAGACAGAAAGAGAGAAAGAGAGACAGAGATCAGGTAAGAAGAGACCATCCTCAGTCAGTCCCATGTCAGCAGAGACAGAGAAAGGAGGGGAACAGAGAAAGATGGAGAGACAGAATGAGAGAGGAAGAGAGACAGAGATCAGGTAAGGAGAGACCATCCTCAGTCAGTCCAATGTCAGCAGAAACAGAGAAAGGAGAGGGAGCAGAGAAAGATGGAGAGACAGAATGAGAGAGGAAGAGAGACAGAGAACAGGTAAGAAGAGACCATCCTCAGTCAGTCCAATGTCAGCAGAAATAGAGAAAGGAGAGGGAGCAGAGAAAGATGGAGAGACAGAATGAGAGAGGAAGAGAGACAGAGATCAGGTAAGAAGAGACCATCCTCAGTCAGTCCCATGTCAGCAGAGATAGAGAAAGGAGGAGGGGCAGAGGAAGATGGAGAGACAGAATGAGAGAGGAAGAGAGACAGAGAACAGGTAAGAAGAGACCATCCTCAGTCAGTCCCATGTCAGCAGAGACAGAGAAAGGAGGGGGTAGAGAAAGATGGAGAGACAGAATGAGAGAGAGGAAGAGAGACAGAGATCAGGTAAGAAGAGACCATCATCAGTCAGTCCAATGTCAGCAGAGACAGAGAAAGGAGGGAAGCAGAGAAAGATGGAGAGACAGAATGAGAGAGGAAGAGAGACAGAGATCAGGTAAGAAGAGGCCATCCTCAGTCAGTCCAATGTCAGCAGAGACAGAGAAAGGAGGGGAACGGGGAAAATGGAGAGACAGAATGAGAGAGAAAGAGAGACAAAGATCAGGTAAGAAGAGACCATCCTCAGTCAGTCCAATGTCAGCAAAGATAGAGAAAGGAGGAGGGGCAGAGAAAGATGGAGAGACAGAATGAGAGAGGAAGAGAGACAGAGATCAGGTAAGAAGAGACCATCCTCAGTCATTCCCATGTCAGCAGAGACAGAGAAAGGAGGGAAGCAGAGAAAGATGGAGAGACAGAATGAGAGGAAGAGAGACAGAGATCAGGTAAGAAGAGACCATCCTCAGTCAGTCCTATGTCAGCAGAGACAGAGAAAGGAGGGAAGCAGAGAAAGATGGAGAGACAGAATGAGAGAGGAAGAGAGACAGAGATCAGGTAAGAAGAGACCATCCTCAGTCAGTCCAATGTCAGCAGAGACAGAGAAAGGAGGGAAGCAGAGAAAGATGGAGAGACAGAATGAGAGAGGAAGAGAGACTGAGTACAGGAGCTAAAGCTGGCACAGAGTCAAATTGTTACACTCTCTGGCCCTGGAGGTCCTTGGCTGGCTCCACCTACCCGAAAATGCCTCCCCAACTCTGTTCCGGCCTCGGGTTCTGGGACTTGGCTGGCCATCCCTCCTCTCCTGCTTTGCCTGACACTAACACTGCCGGGGCCTCCTCCACTTCAGTACGAAGTCGCCCTCCGCTTCCTCTTCTAGCCAGGGTCCTCCCATATGCATGCGTGCGTGGCTCCTGCCGCGATTTAAAGGGCCAATGGCGGGAAATCACCGTGGGCTTCGGAGGATGACGTCAGCAGACCTGGCTTATTTAAGGCTCTCCCAGACTCCCCACTGATGACTTGGCAACGAGTTCCCTGGTGCTGTGTTCCCTCCGGATCCTGCATTAACCCTCCGGAGGTTCTTCTCCTGCGTTCTTGATCCTGTGTACCTGCTCCTGCCTTCCTGTGCCTGCTCCACTCCTCCTGCTCCTGTTCCTGCCTTCCGTGCCTTTTTCCCTCAGATGGACTTCCCTGGCTTGAACTTTGGACTGGACCTCATTCTGCCTGTTTTCCACCTGCCTCTGACCTTCGGACCGGACTCCACCCTGACTGTACGCCGCCTGCCTGAGACCTTTGGACCGGACCCTATCTTCTCTGTTTGCCACCCGCCTTTGGATCTCCTGCCCTGCCTGGCCGACGATCCTAATCGCAGGGGCTCATCTAAGACCAGCCGGCCCTGGCTCTCCTCTGGCCTCGCCTCCCAACGATGGTGACCTGGGGGGACCATTCCCCTCAGGTAGCGATAACGCCATCTCGGGCCGAAGGTCTACAGCTTACGTCGGAGATCCATAACACAAATTTATAAACACAGGAGAGAGATGGGAGGGATACAGAGAAGAGGGAGAGAGGACAAAT
Source organism: Rhinatrema bivittatum (assembly GCF_901001135.1). Classification (NCBI taxonomy): domain Eukaryota; kingdom Metazoa; phylum Chordata; class Amphibia; order Gymnophiona; family Rhinatrematidae; genus Rhinatrema; species Rhinatrema bivittatum. Next base: position 8,699,367 of record NC_042616.1, on the reverse strand, counting down.
TAATAGGGAGCTGAAGGTCTTGAGGATGATACAATAAAAAGAATCAGAAGGAAAGAAAGAGATGCAGAGAGAGAGCAAGGAGGAAACAGAGAAGAGGAGGAAGAAGAAACAGGAGACAGAGAGAAGCACAGAGAGCACAGAAGAGAAACATAAAGAAAAAGAGAGATCCCATGAAGGAGGAAGCTATAAAGAGGATAAGCAGGAGAGAGGGGAAGGTACAAACAGAACTAAAGCAAACCCCGACTCTCAGCAGCATAAAACGTTAGAAACGGTGGAGGAATTCTGTGAATATTTTGCAGCAGGAGCTGGAGAGGACTCGCCTGCCATAGAAAATATAATTTTGCAAATGTGCTAGGAGAGGAATTGCAGAAGATGCTGAAAGTTAAATGCACTTATGGGTGCAAGCCCCCATTCTTAGGTGTGTGCAGGCGTCTGTGGGGGACAGAGAAGGAGAGGTTATCCTGGGATTCTGGATGGGAGCAGGGGGGAGAGGAACCTGGCAGTAATTGATGGTGGTGGAGGTTTCCACCTTGTCATGGAGTCTCTGCTCATAAGTACCAGACGTCTCCTAATCCTTGCAAAACACCTGGAACATCTGGACATGCTTACCAGAAGGTTCTTTACTCTTTCCTATCCCAGAGCTTTTCTTACTTATATTATACTTGCAACTCAGCTGAATACACGGCCGTGGTCAGAAAAGCAACTAGAATGTAAGGAGTGATGTGAAAAGAAAAGGAGATTAACATGGAAACGCTCATACTGCCTCTGTATGGAGGGATGCTGCAACCACAGGTTGAGCATTGTGTGCAGTTCTGGTCTCCCCATCTCTCAAATGACGTAGCAGGACTGGAAAAGATGCAGAGGAGGGTGAAGGAAATGATAAAGGGGAGGGAACAGCTCCCCTGAGATGAAAGGCTGCCTAGGTTAGGTCTCTTCAGCCTGGAAAAGAGACGACTATAAGAGGACAGGATAGAAGTTTGTAAAACCATGTGAGGAGTGCAACGGCTAAATAATACTTTTAAATAAAATTAAAACAAGGGGACACTCCATGAAACTAATAACCAGCAGATTAATAAGCAGGTGAGTGTAGAAAATGTTTTTTCTCTCTGCGTATTGTCAGGCTGTGGAATCTGCTGCTAGTGAATGTGGTCAAGGTGTCTAGTATGTCGGGTGTAAAAGTGGTTTGGACACATGCCTGGAGGATATGTCCATGACATATTATTAGCCAGGTAGATTGGGAAAGCCACTGCTTAGCCCTGGGAGTGAGTGATAGGAATTAGATTTACTTTATGGCATCTACCAGGTCTTGCAACCTGTATTATTCACTGTCTGAGACAAGATTGATTTATTTATTTATTTATTTATTTATTTAAAGGCATTTATATACCGACGCACGTTGGGAACATCCCGTCGGTTTACAGAGAACGCAACAAGCAACAGGCTTTACATGTAACAAGTAACCAGTAGAACATGGAAGCGGGGAGGGAGGAGGGAGATAACATGGGAGCTGAGGAGGGTGGGGGGGAGGGCAAACTAAATATACTCGATAAATTTACATATTTACAGAAATAGCAGTGGCGCTTACATCATATGTAGCTAGAATAGATAATTGTACAAATTTACAGAGGAGGGGGGTGGTGGAGCGGGGAGGAAAGGGGTTAGGTGTAGGAGTGGGTGAAGAGCCAGGTCTTCAGGTTCTGTTTAAAGATTTTGGGGCAGGTTTCTTGGCGGAGTGAGGTGGGTAGCTTGTTCCAGAGGGAGGGGCCAGCAAGGGATAAGGCTCTTTCCTTGATGGAGCGCAGTTTAGTGAGTTTGGGAGATGGGATGTGAAGAGTGGCGAGATATTGCTTTCTGGTGGGTCTGTTGCTGTTATGAAAGGTGAAGTCTTCTTTGAACCAATGTAAGTTTTGGTTGTGTAGGGATTTGTGTATGAGGGTGAGCGTTTTGTAGGTGATACGAGCTGATACAGGCAGCCAGTGCAGATGTTTGAGTACCGGAGTTATGTGGTCGTTTCTGTGTGTATTGGTGAGGATGCGGGCCGCCGCATTTTGTAAGAGTTGCAGTGGTTGGAGGGTGTTTTTAGGTAGGCCCAGGAGCAAGGAGTTGCAGTAATCAATCTTAGATAGGATGAGGGCTTGGAGTATAGTGCGAAAGTCGTTGAGATGCAAAAGGGGTTTGAGTTTTTTTGAGTGTGTGAAGTTTGAAATAGCAGTCTTTGATGATAGTGTTGATGAATTTTTTGAAGTTGAATTGGTTGTCAAGAGTAACACCAAGGCTGCGTATGTGTGGAGGGAAGGATATATTGGAAGGGGTGGACAGTGCTAGGGGATGGGTGATGCTGGGGGGAGCGAGGAGGATGAGTTCGGTTTTAGCAGTGTTGAGAGCGAGAAAGTTGTTGGCTAGTAAGGTGCTGATGGAGGCGAGTGCAGTGTTCCAGGTTTGCATGGCTTTGTTTATTGTGTCAGAAACTGGAATCAGTATCTGCACATCATCAGCATAGATAAAGTGTTGAAAGCCTAGTTTGGATAGTAAGTAGCAAAGCGGTAGGAGGTAAATATTAAAGAGTGTGGAGGATAAAGATGAGCCTTGAGGTACTCCTCATGCAAGGTCATAGGGTTTGGAGATGGCATTCCCTATTTGCACACTAAATTGCCTGTCAGTGAGGTATGATTGGAACCATTGAAGGGCAGAGTCAGCGATGCCAATGTCAGTGAGTCGCTGCAAGAGTATGTGATGGTTAACGGTGTCAAAAGCAGCGGATATATCAAGGAGGATTAGGATGTGCGAGAGGCCTCTATCCAAGCTTTTAAGGATACAGTCAGAGAGGGATAACATCAAGGTCTCAGTGCTGTGGTGTTTGCGGAAGCCGAATTGAGAGGAAGTGAGTATGTTGTGTCCGTCCATGAACTCTGAAAGCTGTTTGTTGATTACTTTCTCTAGGACCTTTGTGAGCAGTGGCAAGTTTGAGATAGGGCGGAAATTGGTGAGATCAGCTGGGTCAAGGGAGGGTTTTTTTAAGATAGGTTTAATAATGGCATGTTTGAGGCTTTTGGGTATGCTGCCATGAGCGATGGATTGGTTGATGATGCTAGAGATAGGTTTCGCAATGCACCCAGGAATGGAGAGGAGGTTTTTAGTAGGGATGGTGTCTGAGGGGTGTGTCGAGGGTCGGATTTTTTTTAAGATGGCAGTGATCTCAAGGGAAGAGGTGGTTTCAAATGTGGAGAGTCTGGCAGTTGATAGGCATTGCAGGGGGTCAGAGGGTGAGTGTGAGGATGGGAATCGAGCCATGATGGTATCTATTTTTTTGTGAAAGAAAGAGGCTAGGTGTTCACATTTGGACTGTTCATCTGTGTCAATAGTGTGTGTGGATAGGGGTTTTGTGAGGCGGCTTACTAACTGGAATAGGGCTCTTGAATTGAATTGTAAGTGATGGATTCATTGTGAGTAGTAATCTCTTTTGGTTTTATCAATTGCTGTCCGGTAAGTGTGTAGGTATGTTTTAAACCTGTTCAATTGGGTTGGCGAGGGATCTTTGCGCCAATTTCTTTCCAACTTTCTCAGGGTATGTTTCATGCTTCTTAACTCCGGGGTATACCAAGGTTGTTTGTGTTTGTTAGAGGCGTTAATATTACGCACTTGTAATGGGCAGATTTTATTGGCAATGTCAGTGGTAATGTGGTTCCAGGACGCAAGTGCCGTGTCTGCATCTGATAGGTCAAGGGTGTTAATGTCGGTGGAGATGGCAGCTATGAGATCATCTTGTTTGCAGTTGCGTCTAAAGTATATGGTTTTTCTAGTTTGCGTGGGCGTGGTATTGCTGCTCAGTGTACAGGTCGCGTCAATGCGATGGTGATCGGACCATGGTATAGGTGTGCATGAGGGGGGGTTAGTGTGTATGTGTGAGTTAGTGAATAGGAGGTCGAGTGTGTGGCCTGCTTTGTGGGTAGGGTGGGCAGGACAATAAATCGAGGCCGGGCAGGACAATAAATCGAGGCCTGCCTCAGTGGACAATAAATCGAGGCCTGCCTCAGTGTCCTGCCTCAGTGGACCTTGGTCTGACCCAGTAGGGCATTTCTTGTGTTTTAACTGAATTCAATATTTAACAAAAGCACTGGAGAAGTTATATTAAGAATAAATATATTTAGCAAATAGTTGCCCGTGTATTTGTCCTATTTTATCACTGGTTCTAGCTCCGTCCTTTGCAGCTGGGACACAGGGTTAAAATAACTCACCTCTGCCCTCTTCAGCCCGTGAGATGCCCTTCTCTTAGGTATTGCTTGCTGAGGTGACCAAAGCTGTGGAGATCTGAGGCTTTATGGGTAATGTCCCAGAGGGTGTTCCTGCGCCCTGACCAATCACAGAAGGAGTTGGACTCTAGACTTTGTACAGTCTATAATGACCACCCCTATTCCCATGCATTGTCTCTTTCCCAAGCACACATCAGTGATGGATTGTTTGACTTTTACAAAAGAAGAACATCCAGTGACTTGGCTAACAAGGTGTGTGGGTGCGTCAGAGTTTTATATTGTTTGCTTGCAGGAATGGATTGGGACATCTCATGCTTCATAGCGTGGGATTCAGGATCCTCCAGAACTGTCCTCTACTTCGACTCTCAGATGTTATAAACATTGTCATATTGTTTGATGTGTCCTTTCCTTGAGCCTTCATGTCCTCTGTCCTAATGTGTAAGTACTCAAATGTATAGAACTGGACAACCTTGAAACTACCTTGAGTGACAATCTCTAATAAGTCAGAAAAATGTCTGCACATGGAGGGTCGTATTCAGCAGTCTGGTGAGCAACAAGTAACCTGGGTAACTTTATCCAGATATTCAAAAGAATATACCTGACTATAGTTTCCCAGGTCACATGAGGACAGCATTTTTTCTGACCAGAATTACCAGGCTACATTTCTCCAGCTCTCACTGAATATTGGCACTAGATGGACAGATGTTAGCTGCCCTCCACACTTCCCTCCCCTCCAGGACCTGGCTCTCTTTAAGTGGCTAAATTTTTGCCAGTGAGAGGGGTAGCAAATTGAAATGTCATTATTTGTCCTGCTAATGTATGTTATCCAGATAAACTCTTTTGACTATTGATCTCTTGGCAATAAACACACAAAGTAATCGAGTTAGCACAAGTTTGAAATTTGTCATCAAGGCTTCAGCCCAGGCTCCTGTATTGTCACCATGTGTCTAATATATGCGCATTATTTTCTAGTGTAATCACCTGGAAATTGCATATGTACACAAATAGCAAACTTAAGTCCACCAGTTTATGCTGTGCTCAGGAAGTTTTATTAGAGTTCAGTGATCAAGAAATGCATTACTCTGCCTTATCATACAACTATAATAAAACCTCCTGAGAACAACATTAGCCTGCAAATTTGCAATGGATCCCCTGAATGGCTGAGATAGTCACCTGTCTGGGAGTCACTCTGAATACTTTAAATTAAATTGCACAGTGTAAAATCCTACAAAGAATTAAACAAGTTTTGAAAATGTGATTGTAAGAGGGTGTTACGAGCACGCGCGGGCGCGGTCGTCTCGGGCAGGTGGTGAGCCCTTGGGCCACGGCGGGACCCCAGGAGGAGCCCAAGGCCACACCGTGGGAGGTGAGTTGAGCAGGCATGGAGAGCCAGGCAGGCAGGAACAGAAGCAGGGAGTCCGACCCTCAGCCGGACCTGCATGCCCATGGTAGCCAACACGGGGAAGTTGACTAATGAACGGTCTTCCGACTGTTCCCGGCCCTTTCGGACCTGCCGCAGGGAACAGCAATGGGCAGCAGGCCGGACAGAGGCGAGGGCAGACAGAGTCCTTAAACAGAAGACATCAAACGGGGCAGAAGCAGGCTGAAGCAAGACGGAGACATCAGGTCAAGGGCTGAAGCGAGACACAGGAAAGGCCCAGGCGAGCAGGAACTCCGATGCTGGGATACTCACATCCGAAGCCCCCTCGGCTGGCAGAAGCTCAAGAGCCCGTGGGACGAATCCCTCCTGTTGGCCACTCCAGGGCCCAACAGGACAGAAGGCTCAGGAACCAGGTCAAGGCAGAGACAGGTAGACATCCGGACAAGGGCTGAAGCAGACACTGAAGACAAGGCTGGACGGGAACATTGCACTGTCCATCAGGGCGCCCTACTCAGCCCACCCATGGGACTGAGTCGCAGACCACCCTGTCCCAGACACGCCCTACACAGCCTAGGAAGGCTGGTCGCGGACCACGCTGAGAAGGAGGGCACGGGGAAGACCCAGGCGAACAGGAACTCCGATGCTGGGATTCTCACATCCGAAGCCCTTTCGGCTGGCAGGAACAGGAGCAGACAACAGGCACACGTCTAGGCAGACATCAGGAAACATGGAGGACCTGGACTGGCAAGGTTACAGACGACTGTAATGCTCAATCTGCAGGCCGAAGACAAGCAGGAGTCGGAGTCACGGACCGGAGTCAAGGCAGGCTGAAGACAAGCAGGAGTCGGAGTCACGGACCGGAGACAAGGCAGGCTGAAGACAAGCAGGAGTCGGAGTCACGGACCGGAGTCAAGGCAGGCTGAAGACAAGCAGGAGTCGGAGTCACGGACCGGAGTCAAGGCAGGCTGAAGACAAGCAGGAGTCGGAGTCACGGACCGGAGTCAAGGCAGGCTGACGACAAGCAGGAGTCGTAGTCACGGAGGACCTGGATCGGGAGAGGCCACAGGCAACTGTGTAACCCAATCCGAAGGCCGAAGACAAGCAGGAGTCGGAGTCACGGACCGGAGTCAAGACAGGCTGAAGACAAGCAGGAGTCGGAGTCACGGAGGACCTGGATCGGGAGAGGCCACAGGCAACTGTGTAACCCAATCCGAAGGCAAAGACACAGTGAACAGAAAGTCCTTAAATACTGGAGGTAGAAGGCAACTCCCTGGGAGGAGCTTGCCAGGACCGCCCACCGCTGGTCCTATAACTAGGGTAGAGAGCTGCGGGCCAGCCCCTAGGGAAGGGCGTCGCCCAACAGGAAGTCCAAACACTGAGGCTGCAAGCCACCGGCATGCCTCAGGAGCAGCTAGGCCTCTCAGGCCCTGGAGCAAGTCCTGGATGATGCGCAGGCGAGGCCCTGGCTTCAGAGCGGCCTCTGGAGGAAGGTAAGAGACCTCCTGCAGCGCAGCAGCAGGGGGGATCGCAACAAGAGGGTACGGATCATTGAAAGTATGATTGTAAGAGAGTATGGATCATTGAAAATGTGATTGTAAGAGGATACGGATCATTGAAAGTACGATTGTATGAGGGTAAAGATCATTGAAAATGTGATTGTAAGAGGGTAGGGATCATTGAAAATGTGATTGTAAGAGGGTAAGGATAGTTGAATCTGTGATTGTAAGAGGATACGCATCATTGAAAATGTGATTGTAAGAGGGTACGAATCACTGAAAATGTGATTGTAAGAGGGTAAGGATCATTGAAAGTGCGATTGTAAGAGGGTACGGATCATTGAAAATGCGATTGGAAGAGGGTAAAGATAAAATGTGATTGTAAGAGGGTAAGGATAAAATGTGGTTGTAAGAGGGTAAGGATCATTGAAAATGCTGTTGTAAGAAACTGTATTTGATGGGGGGAGAAAAGCTGATGTGCACGGAGCAGGAGAGAGACCTTGGGGTGATGGTGTCTAATGATCTGAAGTCAGCGAAACAATGTGACAAGGCGATAGCTAAAGCCAGAAGAATGCTGGGCTGCATAGAGAGAGGAATATCGAGTAAGAAAAGGGAAGTGATTATCCCCTTGTACAGGTCCTTGGTGAGACCTCACCTGGAGTATTGTGTTCAGTTCTGGAGACCGTATCTCCGAAGAGACAGAGACAAGATGGAGGCGGTCCAGAGAAGGGCGACCAAAAAGGTGGAAGGTCTTCATCAAATGACTTATGAGGAGAGATTGAAGAATCTAAATATGTACACCCTGGAGGAAAGGAGGAGCAGAGGTGATATGATACAGACTTTCAGATACTTGAAAGGTTTTAATGATCCAAAGACAACAACAAACCTTTTCCGTAAGAAAAAAATCAGCAGAACCAGGGGTCACGATTTGAAGCTCCAGGGAGGAAGATTCAGAACCAATGTCAGGAAGTATTTCTTCACAGAGAGTGTGGTGGATGCCTGGAATGCCCTTCCGAAGGAAGTGGTGAAGACCAGAACTGTGAAGGACTTCAAAGGGGCGTGGGATAAACACTGTGGATCCATAAAATCAAGAGGCCATCAATAAAGAGTGGGTGGCTCGCCAGAATGACGGCTACTGCCTGGAGATAATACCCTTATTCAATAAACATACACATGGTTACTGTGACTCCAACATTGATCTAAGCTACAACAGCAAGAGGAAATGTGGAAAAAAGGATTCAGTCACAAAGCGGGGAGTAGCTGGCTTGTTACGGCGGTTACTACCCCAAACCAAATAAGCCTGATACTTCACTTTCAATGCATATCCAGCATAGCTCTCTGCTTCAACGGCAGGGGAGAAGAAAAACTGATACTTCATGCATACCCAGCATAGCTCTCTGCTTCAACGGCAGGGGAGAAGAAAAACTGATACTTCACGCATATGCAGCATAGCTCTCTGCTTCAACGGCAGGGGAGAAGAAAAAAGGATTCGCACTCACAAAGCGGGGAGTAGCTGGCTTGTTACGGCGGTTACTACCCCAAACCAAATGTGCCTGATATTTCACTTTCGATGCATATCCAGCATGGCTCTCTGCTTCAACAGCAGGGGAGAAGAAAAACTGATGCTACACACATATCCAGCATAGCTCCCTGCTTCAACGGCAGGGGAGAAGAAAAACAACCAATAAGGGATGAATAACATAGTCTGGGTAAAGCAAATAAGCATGGGTGTAGCTTGCTTATTGCGGCGGTTACTTCCCCTACTACCCCTAACTAATCAAGCTTGATATTTCACTCCATCAATGCTCTCTACATTAATGGTGGGGGTGGAGGGGAAATGGAACCAAAGAGCTAAGAGAAACAGATAAGTATGAGAGGGAAATGTGTGAAGCTTGCTGGGCAGACTGGATGGGCCTTTTGGTCTTCTTCTGCCGTCATTTCTATGTTTCTATGTTTCTATATTGAAAATATGATTGTAAGAGGGTAAGGATAAAATGTGGTTGTAAGAGGGTAAGGATCATTGAAAATGCTGTTGTAAGAGGGTAAGGATCATTGAAAATGCTATTGTAAGAGGGTACGAATCACTGAAAATGTGATAGTAAGAGGGTAAGGATCATTGAAAGTGCGATTGTAAGAGGGTACGGATCATTGAAAATGTGATTGTAAGAGGGTAGGGATCATTGAAAATGCGATTGTAAGAGGGTAAGGATAAAATGTGATTGTAAGAGGGTATGGATCATTGAAAGTGCGATTGTAAGAGGGTAGGGATCATTGAAAATGCGATTGTAAGAGGGTAAAGATCATTGAAAATGCGATTGTAAGAGGGTAAGGATAAAATGTGATTGTAAGAGGGTACGGATCATTGAAAATGTGATTGTAAGAGGGTAGGGATCATTGAAAATGCGATTGTAAGAGGGTAAGAATCATTGAAAATGTGATTGTAAGAGGGTATGGATCATTGAAAATGCGATTGTAAGAGGGTAAGGATAAAATGTGATTGTAAGAGGGTAAGGATCGTTGAATCTGTGATTGTAAGAGGATACCCATCATTGAAAATGTGATTGTAAGAGGGTACGAATCACTGAAAATGCGATTGTAAGAGGGTAAGGATCATTGAAAGTGCAATTGTAAGAGGGTACGGCTCATTGAAAATGCGATTGTAAGAGGGCAAGGATAACATGTGATTGTAAGAGGGTAAGGATCATTGAAAGTGCGATTGTAAGAGAGTAAGGATAAAATATGATTGTAAGAGGGTACAGATCATTGAAAATGTGATTGTAAAAGAGTAAGGATCATTGAAAATGCGATTGTAAGAGGGTAAGGATAAAATGTGATTGTAAGAGGGTAAGGATCATTGAAAATGCTATTGTAAGAGGGTAGGGATCATTGAAAATGCGATTGTAAGAGGGTAAGGATAAAATGTGATAGTAAGAGGGTAAGGATCATTGAAAGTGCGATTGTAAGAGGGTACGGATCACTGAAAATGTGATAGTAAGAGGGTAAGGATCATTGAAAGTGCGATTGTAAGAGGGTGCGGATCATTGAAAATGTGATTGTAAGAGCGTAAGGATCATTGAAAATGCGATTGTAAGAGGGTAAGGATAAAATGTGATTGTAAGAGGGTATGGATCATTGAAAGTGCGATTGTAAGAGGGTACGGATCATTGAAAATGTGATTGTAAGAGGGTAGGGATCATTGAAAATGCGATTGTAAGAGGGTAAGGATAAAATGTGATTGTAAGAGGGTATGGATCATTGAAAGTGCGATTGTAAGAGGGTAGGGATCATTGAAAATGCGATTGTAAGAGGGTAAGGATAAAATGTGATTGTAAGAGGGTACGGATCATTGAAAATGTGATTGTAAGAGGGTATGGATCATTGAAAGTGCGATTGTAAGAGGGTAGGGATCATTGAAAATGTGATTGTAAGAGGGTAGGGATCATTGAAAATGTGATTGTAAGAGGGTAAGAATAATTGAAAATGTGATTGTAAGAGGGTATGGATCATTGAAAATGCGATTGTAAGAGGGTAAGGATCATTGAAAATGTGATTGTAAGAGGGTACGGATCATTGAAAATGCGATTGTAAGAGGGTAAGTATAAAATGTGATTGTAAGAGGGTAAAAAGCTAAAAGATATGCTGACCAGCGCAGAAGACTGTACCTGCCTCTCAAGTCAGGCCAAAAGGTTTGGTTGAGCACGCAGTTCATTTGCTTGAAGCTGCCGTCATCGCGACTGGCCCCATGATTCATTGGACCGTTTCCCATCATCCGGCATGTGGGTGTTGTCTCGTATCAACTCCGTCTGCCCCAGTCTTTCAAGATTCACAACATGTTCCACGCCTCCCTCCTGAAGCCTCTGGTATTGTCGTGGCCTTCCAGCATGCCTCTGATCCCTCAGCCTGTTGCCTCCGAAGATGACCTCACCTATCAGGTCCAGGAGGTCTTAGATGTGAGGAAACACCGGAGAAAGTGGGAGTACCTGATAGCGTGGGAGGGCTTCGGCCCCGAGGAAAACTCCTGGGATGTGGTGAAGACCAGAACTGTGAAGGACTTCAAAGAGGCGTGGGATAAACACTGTGGATCCATAAAGTCAAGAGGCCGCCAATGAAGAGTGGGTGACTCGCCAGAATGATGGCTACTGCCTGGAGACAATACCCTTATTCAATAAACATACACATGCTTACTGTGACTCCAACATCGCTCTAAGCTTCAACAGCAAGAGGAAACGTGGAAAAAAGGATTTGCACTCACAAAGAGGGGAGTAGCTGGCTTGTTACGGTGGTTACTACCCCAAACCAAATAAGCCTGATACTTCACTTTCACTGCATATACAGCATAGTTCTCTGCTTCAATGGCAGGGGAGAAGAAAAAACTGATACTTCACACATCCAGCAGAGCTCTCTGCTTCAACGGCAGGGGAGAAGAAAAAAGGGTTCGCACTCACAAAGCGGGGAGTAGCTGGCTTGTTACGGCGGTTACTACCCCAAACCAAATGTGCCTGATACTTCACTTTCGATGCATATCCAGCATGGCTCTCTGCTTCAACGGCATGGGAGAAAGGCTGATACATCACGCATTTCCAGCATAGCTCTCTGCTTCAACAGCAGGGGAAAAGAAAAACTGATGCTTCACGCATATCCAGCATAGCTTCAACGGCAGGGGAGAAGAAAAAAGGATTTGCACTCACAAAGCGGGGAGTAGCTGGCTTGTTACGGCGGTTACTACCCCAAACCAAATGTGCCTGATACTTCACTTTCGATGCATATCCAGCATGGCTCTCTGCTTCAACGGCATGGGAGAAAGGCTGATACATCACGCATTTCCAGCATAGCTCTCTGCTTCAACAGCAGGGGAAAAGAAAAACTGATGCTTCACGCATATCCAGCATAGCTTCAACGGCAGGGGAGAAGAAAAAAGGATTTGCACTCACAAAGCGGGGAGTAGCTGGCTTGTTACGGCGGTTACTACCCCAAACCAAATGTGCCTGATACTTCACTTTCGATGCATATCCAGCATGGCTCTCTGCTTCAACGGCATGGGAGAAAGGCTGATACATCACGCATTTCCAGCATAGCTCTCTGCTTCAACAGCAGGGGAAAAGAAAAACTGATGCTTCACGCATATCCAGCATAGCTTCAACGGCAGGGGAGAAGAAAAAAGGATTTGCACTCACAAAGCGGGGAGTAGCTGGCTTGTTACGGCGGTTACTACCCCAAACCAAATGTGTCTGATACTTCACTTTCAATGCATATCCAGCATAGCTCTCTGCTTCAACGGCATGGGAGAAAGGCTGATACATCATGCATTTCCAGCGTAGCTCTCTGCTTCAACAGCAGGGGAAAAGAAAAACTGATGCTTCACGCATATCCAGCATAGCTTCAACGGCAGGGGAGAAGAAAAAAGGATTCGCACTCACAAAGCGGGGAGTAGCTGGCTTGTTACGGCGGTTACTACCCCAAACCAAATGTGCCTGATACTTCACTTTCGATGCATATCCAGCATGGCTCTCTGCTTCAACGGCATGGGAGAAGACTGATACATCACGCATTTCCAGCATAGCTCCCTGCTTCAACGGCAGGGGAGAAGAAAAACAATCAATAAGGGCTGTATAACATAGTCTGGGTAAAACAAATAAGCATGGGTGTAGCTTGCTTATTGCGGTGGTTACTACCCTACTACCCCTAACTAATCAAGCTAGATATTTCACTTGGATGCAGCTCCATCACTGCTCTCTACGTTAATGGTGGGGGCGGAAGGGAAATAGAACCAAGAGCTAAGAGAAACAGATAAGTATGAGAGAAAAAATGTGTGAAGCTTGCTGGGCAGACTGGATGGGCCGTTTGGTCTTCTTCTGCCGTCATTTCTATGTTTCTATGTTACCAATTGATCTTCTCATTGAGACCAAAAGGATCCATCAAATTCAAATTAAAAATCCAGTGGTGTTCACGCTTGTTTAAACGAGACTGCATATCACCACCTCTAGGGCTAGGTTGAACTTGTTCCAAGATTGACCAACGTAAATCAGTAAATATATGGTGCTGCGTTATACAGTGTTGTACCAACGGGGCTGTGAGCTTGGAAGTTTTAATACAACTTCTGTGTTCTATCAATCTCGTGCGGATCTTCCTCTTGGTCCGTCCTACATAGACCAATCTGCATGGACACTGTATGACATAAATGACACCTTCAGAGTCACATGTAGTAAATGTGCTCAAGTTGACCACAACATCTGAATGAGGAGACTGCCATTGGTCACCCGTTAAGGATAAAGCACACATGTCACAATTACCACAGATGTGATGTCCACCAATTTTCCTCCATGTAGAAACAAATGTGGACTTGACTACCAGATCCCGGATGTTCTGTCCTCTAAAGAACGCAAATCTGGGACCCGATTGAAAAACACGATGAAGGGCCAAGACTTGCCAATGTGAACGTACAATATTCACTACTGCAGTGATCTGTGTAGAATATTTCAAAGTACATGTAAGATGCTGAAAAAAGGGGCGTTATTGATATTGGAGCAATAAAGATCTATTCGCAAATAATGCCCTCTTAAAAGCCTTCTTGATTATAGATTTATTTATTTATTTATTTATTTATTTACTTAAGGTTTTTATATACCGGCAATCATGAGAACATATCTTGCTGGTTTACATAGAACAGGAGTGCAGTAAATACATCAAACTGGAACAGGGGTGCCCGAAGGTGCAGTTACATTTAACAAGGGTAGCAAACTGGGAGGAGGAAGAAGAGAAAGATAAATTAGTAATGATTAAACATTATACAATTTAAATACTATGTACAAAAGGAAGGTTGAGGGCTGCTTGTTTTGAGAATGAGGTGGTGAAGACATTAGAATGTGTCCGGGAAGGCTTGCTTGAACATCCAAGTCTTAAGTCTTTTTCTAAAAGTTAGGAGGCAGGGCTCCTGTCTGAGATCAGAAGGAATGGAGTTCCATAGGAGAGGACCAGTTGTGGAGGTGGCCCGATCTCTCAGCGAGACATGTCTGGTGGTTTTCGCGGGGGGTACTAGGAGGGAACCTCTATACGCATCTCTAGTGGGTCTTGATGAGTTGTAAATTTGGAGAGGGATTTGCAGGTCAAGGGTGGTAAGTTGATGTATGGTTTTGTATATGACAGAAATGGCTTTGTACATGATTCGGAAGTGTACTGGTAACCAATGGAGCTCTTTCAGGATGGGAGATATGTGGTCTCTTTTCCTGGCGCCTGTCAGTAGTCAGGCTGCAGAATTTTGTACCATTTGAAGCGGTTTGGAGTAGGATGAAGGGAGACCTAGCAATAGTGAATTGCAATAGTCTAGTTTCGAAAAAATGACTGCTTGGATGATCGTTCTGAAATCTTGATCATGGAATAGAGGTCTTATCCTTTTTAGTACCTGGAGTTTGTAAAAGCAGTCTTTGGTTGTTTTGTTGATGTACGCCTTGAAGTTTAGCCGATTGTCTATTATTACTCCTAAGTCTCTGACTTGTGTGGTAGGTAGGTTGGTTGGAAGAGTGTTGTTAGAAGTGCTGTTCTCAGGAGAGATGAGTAGGATTTCTGTCTTGGAGGAATTTAAAACGAGGTTTAGGCTGTTGAGTAGGTGTTTGATTTTTTGATGGCAAGATTCCCAGTAGTCAAGAGTTTTCGCGTATGTGTCTTTGATGGGGATGATGATTTGTATATCATCTGCGTATAGAAAGTACTTTAGATTGAGGTTGGTGAGGAGTTGGCAGAGTGGAAGAAGGTAAATATTGAATAGAGTCGGGGATAATGATGAACCTTGTGGGACTCCTATGGTGGAGTCAAAACTTGATGATTCCTTGTTTTGGAGTTTAACCTTGTAACCTCTGTTGTTGAGAAAGGTTTTGAACCATGAAAGAACGGTGCCGCTGATTCCTATGGACGACAGTTGGTTCAGGAGGATGGCGTGGTTTACCGTGTCGAACGCTGCAGATAGGTCCAACAAGATCAGTAGGAATGAGTTACCTTTGTCGAGACCCAGTATGATATAGTCTGTCAGCGAGGTGAGGAGGGATTCTGTACCTCGATTTTTTCGGAAGCCGTGTTGTGGAGCGAAGAGAAGTTTGTTGTCTTCAATGAAGTCTGAAAGTTGAGAGTTCACTAGTTTTTCCATGATCTTAGCGATGAAAGGGAGGTTAGCTATGGGACGGAAATTGTTGGGGTCCTTTGGGTCGAGGTTAGGTTTCTTTAGGAGAGGAGTGATTGAGGCCACTTTGAGATCGTCTGGAAAGGTCCCTTGGGCTAGAGAGCAGTTTATGATGTCTGTCAGTGATGTGGCGATGGTGTCTCGGATAGATAGAAGCAGTTTGGTGGGGATGTGGTCCGCAGGATGGGAAGTAGGTTTCATTCTTCTCAAGATGGATTGTATCTCAGTAGAGCAGACAGGATCAAAGGTATTTAGGCTGATGTTCTTGTCGGGGGGGTGTTGGAATGTCGGAAGGGTAGCGGTATTGGAAGGCAGATGGGTTAGAAGATTGGTGATTTTGTTTTGAAAAAACATTGCAAGTTCTTCGGCTTTGGATTGTGCTAGATTACATGGGATTTCTAGGGGAATGGTTTGAGTGAGGCTGGAGACGTAAGCGAAGAGAGCTTTGGCGTCGAAGATCAGGTTGTGAATCTTGGATGCATAATAGTCTTTTTTTGATTTTGAGGTGAGGGCCTTGTATTGGTATAGTGTGGATTTGTATGAAGAGATGGTGCTGGCACAAGGGGTTTTACGCCAAATCCCTTCTTTCTTTCTTAAACTTTGTTTTAGTTTTCTGAGCTCGTTGGTGAACCAGGGTTGTCTGTTGGAAGCATTGGTGTGAGATTTTTTTATGGATAAAGGGCAGAGCTTGTTTGCTATATCTTCTGTTATGTTGTTCCAAGAGCGTATGGCAGTGTTTGGGTCAGTGAGGTCTAGGAGAGGGAGCTGTGAATCCAGCTGGTGGTTGAGGTCCTCCGGGGTGCATCACCTCCTGTATTGGAAGGAGGGAGAGGGGGAATGAGGAGTGTTGGATTCTTTCAGTGAGAATGAGGTAGAAATGAGGGTGTGGTCTGACCATGGAACCTTTTTGCTCTTCACATTGGTTGTCGTTGTGATGCCTTTGTTGACGAAAATCAGTTCCAGAGTGTGACCCGCTTTGTGTGTGGGTTTGTTGACCATTTGTTGGAATCCCATTGCTGAAAGGGCTGTGAGGAGGGTCACGCAGCTGTTGGATGGTGAAGGGTTATCTATGTGCAAATTGAAGTCTCCTAAGATGATTGCTGGGGAGTCTAGGTTGAGAAGCGTAGTGGAGATTTCAAGGATGGGGGAGACATCGGATTCTAGGAGTCCCGGGGGGGGCATAGACAAGAAGGATTTGGAGATGTTGTGAAGTAAAGTAGCCGACTTCCAGTTTTGAGTTAGAGTTGAAAGGTTGTTGGGTGAAGTTGAGGCTTTTTTTGGTTGCCAGCAGGATTCCACCACCTCTTTTTTTAAGTCTAGGTAGGGAGAAGATGTCATAGGTCAGTGTGGGTAGTTGGTTTATTAACGCTGTGTCTGAGGACTTAAGCCATGTTTCGGTTACTGCGCAAATATCTGGTTTGGCGTCGGTGAGGAAGTCATTGAAAATTAGGGATTTTTTTGTCAGGGATTGCGCATTGAATAGTGAAAGTGAAAAGAGGGTGAGGCCTAAGAGCTGGGTGATTGGAGCGATCAGAATAGGGGTGAGGGATTTTAAGTTGCTGTGGAGGGCTTGTCTAGCCGAAGTTCTTTTAGGTAGGAGACAGTGTTGCAAGGTTGGGATTGGAAAAGCTGAATACATGGTGGATGGTAGACTGGCTGGCGTAGTGGGTAGGCCAAAGGCAGATGGGCGGTAGCGTTCGGCTTCTATCGTGATCGTTGAGGTGTAGCTGTAATTGTTGGTGTTCAGAGGCAAAAGGTGGGCCTCAGTGGATGGTGGTGGAACTCCGTGGCCTATCCGAGAGCTTGCGGTACCCGGACGTTAAGTAGGGTTGCAGATTTGTTCCACATGGAGACGTATCTAGATGAGACGTGCTAAGGTCGAGTCTCCACTCGGGGCTTCACGAAGGGGCTCACAAAGGGGCAGGCCCCTTTGTCGCGCTCCTTCGGCGCGCGGCGTTCGGTGCGCGGCGCCGAGTAGTGATTGATTTAAAGGGCAGCAGGGCCTGCTCTGATTGGTTGGAGCGGCTTTGTGGGCGTGTCGTGGCGCGACTTTCATTAGTTTCTTGATTTCTTGCTACTGCTGCTGTTTTTGATTTATTGTCGTTGCGTTCGGAGGCTTGGGCCTCGGCGTGCGGCTGGCGCTGGGGTCCCCCGGGTGGGGAGGCCGAGCACTGACCTGACCTTCCCCCGGTGGGGCTCCGGCGCTGGTCGCGCAGGTCTTCAGTCGCGGCGAGGAGGAGAAGGAGGGAATGGCGCCTGCAGCGTCGATTTAAAGCCCAGCCGGGCTGTAGCTGGTTGGCTGGCTGCTTTAGTGGGCGGGCCTAGGCGCGTTTCCCTTTTTTTTGTATTTATTTTATTTTCTAGCGGTTCGGAGGCTTGGGCCTCGGCGCGCGGCTGGCGCTGGGGTCCCCCGGGTGGGGAGGCCGAGCACTGACCTGACCTTCCCCCGGTAGGGCTCCGGCGCCGGTCGGCGCCGGGTAACCTCTCTGAACAAATCTCGTAAATAAGGCAGATGCCTGTATGCAAAACTCATCTGTAGTGGAACAAATCCTCCTTAATCTCAAAAATTGAGAAATTGGTAATCCATTTTTTAGTTTTGTAGGATGATAACTGGAGTATCGTAAATAATGATTACGGTCCATATCTTTCCTGTACAGTGTGGTCTTAATAGTACCCCCTTCCCGCACCATTAAGATATCCAAAAAAGCTATAGATACCTGGTCATATTGTGCTGTGAACTGTAAGTGCAAATTCTGAGTATTGAGCCATTGTAGGAACTGCTTAAGACTTTCTATAGATGCTGTCCAGTTAAAAAATGTATCATCTATATATTGTCTATACAACAATATATTGCAGAACCAACTGGAGGAAAAACAAATGTTGATCCTCAAAACGGGCGACATATAGATTTGCAATGTCCGGGGCGACAGTGGCCCCCATTGCCACACCCTGTGTCTGGAGGTAGAATTTATCATCAAACGTACAAACATATTTGAATAATACCAGCTCCAAAAGTTCAAGAAGAAAACCAATAGGAACTTTGTGTGGACGTGGATGTGCTTGTAGAATCTTTTGCATCAATGCAAAGGCTTTCTGTTGGGGGATGTTTACATATGTCAGCTATTGGCGCTGAACGATAGTGTGCTACTGATGTTGACATTGCTCTTACTGAGTGCGCCTTTACTCGCCCTTGGAGAGGGAGGCCTGCTTTTTCATAACAGAATTCTATACAATCTGCAAGCCAGTTAGACAGAGTTTGTTTACCCACAGCTTTTCCAGCTTTGTTTTTAACAAAAGATACAAAGAGCTGGGTGGATTTCCTAAGGGCTGCAGTGCGATCTAAGTAATATGCGAGCGACGTTTACAATCCAAGGTGTGTAAAGCCCTCTCTCTTTGGTGAGAGTGCGGTTTTGGGAAGAAAGTAGGCAAGATGATAGATTGATTCAAGTGGAATTCCGTAACTACCTTGGGGAGAGATTTTGGGTGTGTACGGAGTATATAGGAATTTTGTGTAGGGTGAGTATGTGACAAGTGCTTGTAACTCGCTAACCCTTCTAGCAGATGTGATGGCTATTAAGAATATCGTCTTCCAAGTAAGAAATTTAACATCACAGGAATCCATGGGTTCAAAAGGAGAACGCATGAGCCTCGTTAATACTACATTAAGGTCCCATTCTGTGACTGGTGGTCGGTGTGGAGGTTTAAGTTAAATTAAACCTTTCATAAACCTACTAACGAGGGGTTGCACTGATATCGGTGCATCCCCGACGGTATTGTGATACGCTGAGATTGCACTTAAGTGTACCCTTACAGATGAGGTCTGGAGACCAGAGTCTGAGAGGTGCCACAGATAGTCTAATAAAGATGATGTAGTGCAGGAAAAAGGGTCAATACCGTTTTGTGTGCACCACATGGTAA